>NC_092784.1:61495460-61667257 GCF_047496795.1 Chiloscyllium punctatum
CCATCAAGGATAGTAGTGGGAAGTTGTACATGGAGTCTGAGGCGAATGTTTTTGTTAATATTCACACTGGAAAATGACAGCGTTGTCAAGGAGAATACCGAGATACAGACTACTGGCCGAGATGAGATTGAGGTTCGCAAGGAGGAGGTGTTAGCTGTTTTCACACTTTCCAGTATTGCTCAGTCCCTGGGCAGGTGGGATTTATCCTAGAATTCTCTGGAAAACCAGGGAAGAGATTGCAGAGCCTTTGGCTTTGATCTTTGTCATCATTGTCTACAGGAACAGTGCTAGAAGACTGGAGAATAGCAAATGTCCCCTCCTTCAAGAAGGGAAGAAGAGACAACCCCAGTAATTTTTGACCACAGCCTTAGTTTGATTGTGGGTAAAGTGTTGAAAAGGTCATAAGCGATAGGACTTAAAATCATCAAGAAAGGAATAAGTTGATTAGGGATAGTCAACATGGTTTTGTGAAGGGTAAGTCGTGTGTCACAAACGGCTGCTACTCTGTTGGGAACAAAGGAAGGTGGAGTTGTGTCCACTCCTCTTTAGTAACTGCAAGAAGGGGTTCATTCTTGACCCAGTGTAAAAAGAAGATGGAATTCCTCATTAATTGATGCTTCAAGATGTTGTATTGCACATTTGGAAGCGAGGAGATAAAATATGCATGTCCTGCATACAGAAAATTGTGAAGTTACAAGCAAGCAGATGTCTGTGTGCAATGTAAGTTGTGTGAATGCTGATTTGATAGGTTGGTGCATGTGTATTTGTCAGGACATAATATAAGGATATATATTGCCTAATAGCAGAATTGAGGTTCTGACCAATTTGTTGTAAGTTTGTCTGCATTTCCATAGTTCCATGAGAATGCGGAAAACTTTGAATTTTAATATTTGATTTCCATTGTTTTTCTCTTGAAACAACTGTAATGTATAATAGTGAATAACCAATGTTGTCCAGTTTGTCCTGAAGACCTCTCCAGTGAAATAATCTGTCATTAAGAAATGATAATTCTCGCATAATCCCCTATTTTCATCATTCAAACACTAACATTTGTTGTTGTCTTCAGGATTCTGTACTGAAGCCCTGGAACTTCCTTGCTAAACACCTCCATCTCTGTCCTGAAAAAACATCTTTTGAAAATGCTCCTCTCTGACTAAACTTGAGGTTCACTGACCTCCTATCTCATGATTCGTTGTCAGATTTTCTTTGTTCATGCTCTTGTGTTTTGCTCCATTTAAGGTACCTTAATAAGTTAATAACTCCATATTAGCTTTGTGCTGTGTTATTCATTATAAAGTTGCCATCGTCTTAACAGGCCATTGACTGCTCTTTCACCAGAGCAAAACGACTAATGGTGCTTTAGCTTAATGGTCAGTATGCCTGAGGTGAGGGGAGAAGTTGAGAAGGAGAGTCCTTCATGGTAACTTCAACCTGTATGGGAATTGAACCCACACTGTTGGCATCACCCTGCATCATAAACTAGTCTTTCAGCCAATTGAGCTAAGCCAACTCTGAGTAGAGAAAATATGATCCAAACTGAAGTTAGACAGTCTGTGTACCGTTTGCATTTTTCTCTTTGTACTGTTGCTTTTTGGAGTTTGCCACTCTGTTTTCAGTCTTAATTTCAATAAACAACTAGTTGTTTTTCACATTTTTGTCACTGTACGTACAAGAGTTGTCAGAGATGAATTTTCAATACCAAGGTTCTCTTTACTTCCACTTCGCCAAGTCTTGAACTCCAACCAAGGGCATTACGCTTTTGATACTGTTGTGATTTGTACTGTGCATCAAATGTAGATCGTCCAGTCTGTCAGGTTTATGATTTATCCCTGTGTAGTTCCTAATGGTTAACCTCCATTATTTTTAATAAGTGGGAGGGTTTTTAATATGATGCCTTCCTCGAATTGCTGTGCAGAAGATGGTGGTAAGCTGCTGCCTTAAACCACTGCAGTTTATTTGGGGCATCCACCATGCCATTAGGGCGGGATTCCAAGATTTTGTTTCAGTGACACTGAAGGAACTGTGATATACTTCCAAGTCAGGATGGTACGTGGTTTGAATTTGCAAGTGGTGTTCCTTGACCTTGTCGATGGACATGGTCATCAGTTTGGCAGGTGTTGTCTGAGGAGCCTTGGTGAATTTCTGCAGTGCATCCCATAGCTAGTACGCAATGGTATTACTGAGCGTCGATGGTTAAGCGACTGTCTGTTGAAGGTGGTGAATGGGAATCTGAGCAAGCAGGCTGCTTTGTCTTGGATGGTGTTGAGCTTCTTGAGTGTTGGAACAAGAGGGGAGAATTCCGTCACACTCCTGAGTTGTACCTTGTAGATGTTGGAGTGGTTTTCGGGAGTGAGGAGGTGAGTTACTTGCTGCAGGATTCCTTGCCTCTGACCTGTTTTTGTAGCTTTTTTATGGCTAGTCCAGTTCAGTTTCTGGTCAGTTGTAATTCCTAGGATGGGATTCAGTGATGGAGATGCCATTGAATGCCAAGGCAGATATTTCGATTCTATCTTGTTGGAGATGGTCATTTCTTGGCACTTGTATGTTACTTGCCACTTAACAGCGCAAGCCTAGTTATAGTTCAGGTCTTGCTGTGTATGGGCGCAGATTGCTTTGGTGTCTGAGCAGTTGCGAATGGTGTTGAGCGTTGTGCTGTCAAGTGTTGTTTTAAACTTGTTCACAGTTTTTCTTAAAATGTCAATATGAAGCCATTCTAAAAATATAAAACCAAGTCACAGATGTTCATGTAGATCGAGCTGTTAACTTGCAAAACTAGTGCAAGCGATCATTGTGCTGCCAGGTGCAAAAACTACGTATCTTTTTCTAAAGTGTTCCATGACTTGACATGCAGGATGCAGGTCAAAACATTCGCAGCTCATTCATCAAGTGACTCATTCATTTCAACCCCTCGAGTTTTGCTGCCATAGTTTGACTTCCCACTGGGTTTAATCCTGACTCCTCATTCTACCCCTCCTGTCCAGTTTCTTCAGCTCTACAAGTTAATTTGGGATGCTTTGCTTTGGTCAGAGTATTGAGTGCAAGAGTTGGGAAGTCATGTTGCGGCTGGACAGGGCATTAGTTAGGCTACTTTTGGAATATTGTCTGCAATTTTGGTCTCCCTCCTATTGTTGTGAAACTTGAAGGGGTTCAGAAAAGATTTATCAGGATGTTGCCAGGGTTTGAAGATTTGAGCTATAGGGAGAGGCTGAATAGGCAAGGACTGTTTTTCCTGAACTCGTTAAAGACACGGATAGGATAAATAGACAAGATATTTTCTCTGGGTTGAGGGAGTCCAGAATGAGAGGGTAAGGGATAGGAAGAGCGGGCAAGGATTTAAAAGGAACCTAAGGGGCAACTTTTTTTTACGCAGAGGGTGGTGCATGCATGCAATGAGCTGATGGAGGAAGTGGTGAAGGCTGGTACAATTAGTGTTTAAAAGTATCTGGATGGGTATATGAATAGGAAGGGTTTAGAAGGATATGGGCCAAATGCTGGCAAGCAGAACTTGATTAATTGAGGCTATCTTGTTGGCATGGACAATTTGGACCGTAGGGTCTGTTTCCGTGCAGTGCATCTCTATGACTCTAATTCTATCTGTGCAGTGCCTATCCTTCCTTATCTCCTGCAGTATCCCTGAAATGTAGAGTTTCCAAAAAGAGCAGCTGCGAATGGGTTAAAGAGTGTGAATGCTCTTGGTCAGGGTGAGTATGTTTATAGCTGTCTTCCATTTTGCTTCTTTTGAATTGAATACCTGTGCTGTATTAAACTCTGATCCTGGCAACTCACCTGTTTTGTTCTCAGTCACATATTTTAATGATTTGCTTTTATTATTTAAAGCCTGTCTTCATTGATCTTAATCATATTTACTCAATCATTCAAATCACTCAAGCACTGTTTACTTTTTCTGGTCTACCGGTGTGAAGTTTCTGGATAGATTTTTGACGGGTTGGTCAGATGCAAGAAGGAGAAAGCAAACCTTGCTTTCATTCTTGAGTTGTTCATAAGATGCAGAGCAGCGTAGGCTGTTCAGTCCATCAAGTGGGCGGTACGGTGGCTCAGTGACCAGGGACGCTGGTTCGATTCCTGCCTCAGGTAACTGTGTGGAGTTTGCACATTCTCCGTGTGTCTGTGTGGGTTTCCTCTGGGTGCTCCAATTTCCCCTCATAATCCAAAGATGTGCAGGTCAGGTGAATTGGCCATACTAAATTGTCCACGGTGTTAGGTGCATTAGTCAGCGGTAAATAGAAGGTTGGGGAATGGGTCTGGGTGGGTTGCTGTTCAGAGGGTCAGTGTGGACTTGGGCAGAAGGGCCTGTTTTCATGCTGTAGGGAATCTTAACTTGTGTGCTTCGGCATTTAACAAGTTTATGGCAGATCTGATATTCTCTGGTGCCTGCTCACTCTGTTTTTCTTGCGTTCTCTTGCAATTTTAGTCAAGATTTGTAGCTCAGATTGTGGTTTAGGTTGTATGTTTGCTCACTGAAGTGGGAGATTCTGACGTTTCATCACCATGCTCGGTAAAATCATCAGTGAGCCTTCGGTGAAGAGGTGGTGTTCTGTCCCGCTTTCTATTTGCATGTCTTGGGTCTGTTGTGATTTGGCGATGCTAATGTTGGACTGGGGAGGACAAAGTTAAAAATCACGCAACCCCAGGTTATAGTCCAACAGGTTTATTTGGAAGCACTAGCATTCGGAGCACAGCTCCTTCGTCAGTTGTGGTTCTCTGAAAGCTAGTGCTTCCAAATAAACCTGTTGGACAAGAACCTGGTGTTGTGTGATTGTTAACTTGGTCTGTTGTGGTGGGTGATATCATTTCCAGTTCTTTTTCCAAGAGGTTGGTAAATGGGGTCCAAATCACTATGTTGATTAGTTAAGTACCAGTTTGAATGCGAGGCCTCTAGGAATTCCCAGGTGTGTCTCTTTGCCCTGTCCCAGGATGGATGTATTGTCCCAGTCAAACTGGTGTCCCTCTTCATCTGTGTAAGGATACTGGTGATCGTTGGTCTTTTGACCAAAAAAAAAGCATGACCAACTGTCACTAATATCCTTACAGATGAAGAGGGACACCATTTGGGCACCATTATCAATTTGGACCCCATTCACCAACCTCTCAAAAAGATCTGGAAATGATATCACCCACCACAACAGACCCAGACACGTAAATAGAAAGTGGAACAGAACGCCAACGCTTCAACGGAGGCTCACTGATGATGTTATCGAGCCTGGTGATGAAATGTCTGAAGAGAAACCTTCCAGTTCAGCAAGCAAACTGACAACCACTCTCGCTCATGCACTCCGTAAAGATGCTGCTGGACATGTTAAATTATTTCCAGCATTTTCTGTTTTTATTTCTGATTTCCCTCATCTGACTTCACAAGCCTGGAGTATATAGTGAATTGCCTGGATGGTGCAGTTCCTACATCTACACAAAAAGCTTGACACGATCTGGACAAGCTAGTCCTTTGATTGGCATCTCATGCATAAACATGTACTCCCTCCATCATCAATAGTCAGCAGCAGTGTGTGCCATCTACAAGTTGCACTGCAGAAATTCACCAAGACTCCTTTGACACACCTTCCAAACTCCTGACCTGTACCACCTTGAAAGGCAAGGATAACGCATACACATGAACACCAACACTGACAAATTCCTTTCGAATCGCTGTAATATCCTGACTTGAAACTGTATCTTTGTTCAGTGTCATTGGCTCAAAATCTTTGTTCAGTGTCATTGGCTCTGCACCACACATTTGATGTTCCTGGAAAACACATGAACACAGTTCAAGTGGGCAGCTCCCCACCACCTTCTCCAGAGCAATTAGAGTGGGGTCTGGTATCGCAATGACGTGCACGTTCTATAAATGGATTTTTGAAGAAAATAGCTGTTTTTAATAACAGGAATATCTCCTCTGTCTTTTGAAGGGGAAGTTAGACCCGGTACATTTTTATCATGCTGAGTTCTTTGACTTTTGTCTTGTTTTTAATGTGTTCTTTTAGTAGTTTGTTTTTCTGAACTTGGTCTTTTATGGTGCCATTCTTGGCTCAAGTCTTTCTTAACTGGCACTCCAGGAATGTGAGGAGGGTAATCTGTGCTGAACACTCCCAGTGCCATGTTGGAGAGTACTGCAGTGGCCCCGTGTTGGAATCATGCAAAGCACCTACAGACCTTATTGAGAAAAGAGAGGGGGAGTTTGCCTTGCCTTGAGTTTGAGCAAACAGTCCTCCATCATCCAGCAACATCAAAGCTTGTTGCTGCTGTTTTTATTTAATTCTTGGCTGCCTCATTTCTTTACAAAGCATCACTTTATAAACTGTGAAATTCTTTAGGATATACACACACTGCTGTAGGCATACAAGGCTTGTATTTCTGCCCCAGTTTGCTAGAGATACTCAGATTCTTGGATCAGCATCTGCAGCCAGCTGTTCGGATTGTGAAGTGATTGCCCCCTTGTTCTCTGCTCTGTTCACACCCACCCCCATTCTTCCCATCTCCTCTCTTCTTCCCCCCTTCCCCCCCCCCCCCCCCCCCCCCCCCCAATCCCAAATGCCAGAACCCTGGACATGGACAGGAAAGTGAGTGCATATCCATTTAGTCAACAGTGCATTGAACCGCCCTCTTGCTCCTTGGTCTGTGTGACATTTATTGTCTTGCTGCATTCTCGTTGGTTTCATAGCACAGTGAAATTGAGTCAGAGAAAGCCATTTGGATATGTGCCTGAAAGCGTTTTTCTTAATTGAAGTTATTGATTTACATAAGAGGACAGTCAGGAATCAAACTTGTCACCAGAATTGATGCAGTGGTTGAAGACTTGGATTTAATTTCCTCCAATCCCATGGCTGTCTTTCAGTCCATGTTTTTGCTGGACCAGTTTGTAAGAGCTTAAGGAATATGAGTTTGAGTAGACGGTTCAGCCCAAAAAGCTTGCTCCACCATCTTCTGATTATGGCTGATTTCAGGCTTCACTGCACTTAATCACTTATGCTTCCTTGTTCTAAATTCTAAGTTCTCCAGCCAGGGAAGATGACACCTCCCTGTCAGCCCTGTGAAGCCCCTTCACATCTTGAATGTTTAAATAAGATCACCTCTCGTTCTTCAAAACTGTAGAGAATATTTTACTTGGCCTCTCACCGCAGGACAGCGTTCTTATTCCAGAGACCAGTTGAGTGAAACGTGTGTGTAGTCTCCCGTGTGAATCTATCCTTGCTTGAATATGGAAATGGAAATTGCTCACTATTTTACTGTGTGATTATATCAGAGCCCTGTGCGATTGTAGCAAGTCTTTTTTCTTGTGTTCCAGCCCCTTTGCGGCAAAGGTCATAATTGAATGAATAACACAAACTTATTGTGCAGGTACAGCATTCCTCTACTGTCACTGGATTAAGGACCAATCAATTCCATTTCTTGCAAAGCCAAGTTCATCAACTGTGAGTCATTGTCTACCACAGTCTCTGTCCAAAGCAGCTCCATGGTTCACTGTAAGCAATAAATCTTCTGTTTCATTAACGTGGTCTGTCGTCCACATTGAACATGGATTAGTAAGGAACTGTACTTAAACTCTGCATCAGCTAGGCAACCTGTATCCAGTTGCCCTGTAAGTGCTTACTGTCATGGTATGGAACCACTGTTACCTGCTTGTGTAACACATCCTCCTGATAGAGTCTGTTTTGTTTCACAATTTGAATCAGTCAGCTGGGGTAGCCTTTAAAAAATCTTTGGTTCTGGGCTGATGGGCCTGAGTCTCCATGCAAGTGGAAAAAAGCTTGTGGTGTTTTGCGTAAAACGAAACAATGTTAGTTTGTTCCAATGGTGATTATTGGTGAATACTGGTGAGCAAACTTTGATCCTGAAATTATCTTCGTATTAAAAAAGTCATTTGACTCATCTCTTCCAATTCCGATCTCTAAACTCACTACCACTTGAACTGCTTTCTTTATCAAAGGTTGTCTCAACTCTCCATGTTTTTTTCCTCCACATAACACCACTTCCTTCTGCTACCATCGCTGCTGTGTTCAAATCAGGTTCTTGTTTCTTGCTCCGACTCATTTGATTCCAACAGCTCCTATTCCACTGTCTTGTCACCATTGCCTTTAATCCCAAGCTTGATATTGCTGACTGACAGCTGTTTCTTCTATTCTCTGTTCTCATGGTAATATCTTCACATTTGACCCTTTGATTTCAGCTTCTCACTAAAAGCCCCACATTGGTCCCAGAGGTAATAGATCAATAAAGCGGCAGCTGAGTTTTATTTGGCTCATTCAGTTGTAGCAGTTTGTGTCAAGTATCAGATGTGTTTGGAAGATGCTCTCTGAGGATCTTGGGTGAGTTTCTGCAGTGCACCTTGTAGATATACATGCTGCTGCTACTGAGCATCAATGGTAGAGGTTGTTTGTGCATGTTCCAGTCAAGTGGGTTGCATTGTCCTGGATGGTGTCAAGCTTTTTGAATGTTGTTAGAACTGCATGCACCCAGGCAAGTGGGGAGTATTCCATCTCATTCCTGACTTGTCCCTTATAGATGATGGCGAAAGTGAGGACTGTAGTTGCTGGAGATTATAGTCAAGGATGTTGTGTTGGAAAAGCACAGCAGGTCAGGCAGCATCCAAGGAGCAGGAGAGTTGATATTTTGGGCATAAGCCCTTCATTAGAAATGAGACTGGGAGCCTTGGGGCGGGGGGTGGAGAGATAAATAGAAGAGAGGTGGGGCTAGGGAGTAGGTAGCTGAGAGTGTAATAGGTGGATGGAGGTGGGGGTAATGGTGGTAGGTCAGAGGGGAGGGTGGAGCAGATTGGTGAGAAGGAAGATACAGGTGCGTTAGGTCATGAGGGTGGTGCTGAGGTGGAAGGTTGGAACTGGGATAAGGCGGAGGGAAGGGAATTGAGGAAACTGGTGAAATCCACATTGATGCCATGAGGTTGGAGGATCCCGAGGCAGAAGGTGAGGTAGGGTGGTAAGGGTATGTCGAGAGACGAGGCCCAGGACCTGCATGTCCTTGGTGGAGTGGGAGGGGGACTTGAAGTGTTTGACCACAGGGCGGTGGGGTTGGTTGGTGCGGGTGTCCCTGAGATGTACTTGGAAGTGCTGTGCGGGTAGGCCTCCTGTCTCCCCAATGTAGAGGAGCTCTGACGCGCTGTGTGAGTAGCTAAATGGGTGAGGTCAAACACCCACCAAGCCAGGATTGGTTTTGAGTGCCTGTTGCTGAAGTCTTGAAGCTGGATGTGGGAGCTCTTATTTCTCTCTCTGTTCCAGCTTAAAGCTGGGGTTGTCTGCCTGCTGCTGGAATTGCATGTGAGACCAGCTGTTAAATTGAATTTGTCTTTGCCAAGGGTGTGTTTATGGGATGTTACTGTATTGGAATAGTTAATTAGTAATAGCTAATATTTCATTGTTAGAATTTTGATTGTTTTATTTAAGCCAATTCTTTATTTATTTTCCTGTATTTTAGCTATAGTGGATGAATGAGGTGTGTTTTGCTTCAAGCCTGGTAGTTTGGCCAATCTAATTGCATCTGAAACACATCACCTTGCACTTACTTTTAAAATAAGCAAACTTTAGGGTCTAGACTCTGTTTGAAATATGTTTTACGGGGATTTGGTCCAGTCCGTTAAAAATTGCAGACTCTTGTCGGGATCAAAATCTCTAATTCGAGGTTGGGTTTAGGATTACTGGACTCAAAGGGTGAGTGTATTTTGGGTGTTGCATTCGGTTGGTTTAAACAGTGTAACGATGTGTAATAATGGCTTTCAGTTGCTAAGGTCTTCGTGGGGATGGAAGAAGTCACTTTGGGAGTTTTATCGAAAGTGAGCAAGGTAAAGCTTTCAGAATTGGCAAACAAGCTGGAGTTGGGGGTATTTTGTGTCTGTGAGGAATGGGAAGATGATTGCAGGAATAGCTCTGCATTGACAATTGCCAGGAATGCAATCAGCATAATTGGCCATGGCTAAAATTCAGCTGCAAGTGAAAAGGAAATTAAACAGTTTGAATTATGATTAAAAGCAGAGATGAAAGGAAGGGCCCCAGCAGGAGAAAGAGTTTTTGAACTTGAGAAATTGGAGCTGAGCCACGTTCTGATCAGTGTTGACGACAGGCCATGTTAGTGGAACAGAAACAAAGTCATTTGAACAAGGTCCACAATGAACATGGGTTAGCTGAACATCGTGCAATCATCAGCGAGCATCTCCACTTCTGATCTTATGGAGAGAAGGCCATTGATGAAACAGCTGAAGGTGGTTGGGCCCAGGATACTCCCCTGAGGAACTCCTGCAGAGATGTCTGACCTCCAACAACCATGGCCACCTTGCTGTGAGCTTGTCCCCTGGCACCCATTGATTCCAGTTGTGCTAGGGCTTGTTGATGCAACACCCAGTCAAATGCATCCTTGATGTCAAGGGCTGTCACTTCACCTTTGGTATGAATTGGAATACAAGGTAAACTTGAGCAGTATTTTAGTGACCAGTGGGATGTTTGCCTTCATTTCACATGAAATGGAGTGTCCAAAAGGAAGGTCTTAGAGTTATGGAGATGTACAGCACGGAAACAGACCCTTCAGTCCAACCCGTCCATGCCGGCCAGATATCCCAACTCAATCTAGTCCCACCTGCCAGCACCCGGCCCATACCCCTCCAAACCCTTCCTATTCATATACCCATCCAAATGCCTCTTAAATGTTGTCATTGTACCATCCTCCACCACTTCCTCTGGCAGCTCATTCCATACACGTTCCACCCTCTGCATGAAACAGTTGCCCCTTAGGTCTGTTTTATATCTTACCCCTCTCACCCTAAATCTATGCCCTCTAGTTCTGGACTCAAAGGGAAAAGACTTTGCCCAACTAAACCTTTAACACTATGGCAGTCCCAGTTGATGTTTGGAAAGTTAAAATTCCCTACCATAACTACCTTATTATTCTTACAGATAGCTGAGATCTCCTTAAGTTTGTTTCTCAATTTTCCTCTGACTATTGGGGGATCTATAATACAATCCCAATAAGGTGATCATCCCTTTCTTATTTCTCAGTTCCACCCAAATACCTTCCCTGGATGTATTTCCAGGAATATCCTCCCTCGGCACAGCTGTAATGCTATCCCTTATCAAAAATGCCACCCCCCCGCCCCCCCTCTCTTGCCTCCCTTTCTATCCTTCCTGTAGCATTTGTGTCCTGGAACATTAAGCTGCCAGTCCTGCCCATCCCTGAGCCATGTTTCTGTAATTGCTATGATATCCCAGTCCCAAGTTCTTAACCATGCCCTGAGTTCATCTGCCTTCCCTGTTAGGCCCCTTGCATTGAAATAAATGCAGTTTAATTTATTAGTCCTACCTTGTCCCTGCCTGCCCTGACTGTTTGACTCACTTCTGTTCTCAGCTGTACCAGTCTCAGATTGATCTCTTTCCTCACTATTTCCCTGGGTCCCACTGACTCTTCTCTCCCCCCCCCCCACCTTACCAGTTTAAATCCTCCCAAGCAGTTCTTGCAAATCTCCCTGCCAGTATATTCGTCCCCTTCCAATTTAGGTGCAATCCGTCCTTCTTGTACAGGTCACTTCTACCCCAAAAGAGATTCCAATGATCCAAACATGTGAATCCTTCTCCCATACACCAGCACCTCAGCCATGCATTCATCTGCTGTATCTTCCTATTCCTGCCCTCACTAGCTCGGAGCACTGGGAGTAATCCAGATATTACTACCCTTGAGGACCTCCTTTTTAAATTTCTGCCTAACTCTCTGTAATCTCCCTTCAGAATCTCAATCCAATGTTGTTGGTTCCAATGTGGACAATGACCTCCTGCTGGCCCCTCTCCCCCGTGAGAACATTCTGCACCATCTCTGAGACATCCTTGATCCTGGCACCAAGGATGAAAATGTGTTGCTGGAAAAGCTCAGCAGGTCAGGCAGCATCCAAGGAGCAGGAGAATCGACATTTCAGGCATGAGCCTGAAGAAGGGCTTATGCCCAAAACGTCGATTCTCCTGCTCCTTGGATGCTGCCTGACCTGCTGCGCTTTTCCAGCAACACATTTTCAGCTCTGATCTCCAGCATCTGCAGTCCTCACTTTCTCCTAGCACCAGGGAGACAACACACCATTCTGCTTTTTCTCTGCTGGCCACAGAAACGTCGATCCGTACCTCTGACTACAGAATCCCCTAACACAATTGATCTCTTGGAAGCTGACGTACCCCTTGTTGCATTAGAGCCAGTCTCAATACCAGAAACTTGGCTGTTCGTGCTACGTTCCCCTGAGAATCCATCACCCCCTACATTTTCCAAAAAGCATACCTGTTTGAAATGGGTATATCCACAAAAGACTCCTGCCCTAGGTGCTGACCTCTCTTACCCTTCCTGGAGTTAACCCATCTATGTGGCTGTATCTGAGACTTTCCCCCTTCCTATAACTGCCATCCATCACATACTGTTGCTGTTGCAAATTCCTCATCGCTTCTATCTGTCTCTCCAACCGATCCACTCGATCTGATAAGATTCGCATCCAACAGCATTTATGGCAGATATAATCCGCAGTAACCCTTAAACTCTCTTTAAGCTCGCACATTTGACAAGAAGTGCACATCACTGCAAAGGCCATTTTTGCTCCTTCACAATCTACAGACCCAGAAAATAACACCGTCTTATTCCTCTACAAACACTGCCCCAGGTTAAATTAATAGCTATGGCTTATATTTGAAGTTTAATCAAGAGACTTATCTCCAAAATCATATAATCAAGAAAGAATCCACTATACTCACTACTGCAGCCTTTCTCTTGGACAGACTTAAAACAACAATTAACTTGTCTGATTCTGTGCTGTGAACTTCGCCCAACAGTTCCTCCAAGATTAGTTGTGAATTTCACTGTTAATTTTCCCAGATGCACTCCGATGTCCAGCGATACACAAATTCAAACAGCAAAGGCAGTAACTGTGCAGGTTCTCTCTCTCCACTGTCTTGTTGAAACTGGATAAACACTGGTCAGTGCACAGCTGGAATAGTGTGAGAAGTTGTAGTTCCCTTAACTGAGGACAAATATACTGGCACTTGAAGCAGCTGAAGAATGTTCTTTGGTTTTATCTCCAGGTATGGAACGTTTTGTTTTTTGAGGTTGAGTAAATTGGGCTTGTGCTTAATGGGGTTCAGAAAATTGAGAGGAGACCTTAATAAAAGAGAGATCTTTACGTGGCTTGACAAGGTAGATACAGAGGTTGTTTCTCCCTTGTGGGAGAGTCTTGGATCACTGGGCATAATCTCAGTAAGGGATTGCCCATTTTAAGAGAGATGAGGAGGAATTTCTTCTCAGGGAGTGAATCTGTAGAATTCTTTAGCACAAAGGACTGTTGAGGCTGAGTCATTTACTATAGTCAAGACTGAGACAGACAGATTTGTCATCAGTAAGGGAATCAAGGATTAAGGGGAAAAGGCGAAAAGTTGAGTTGAGGACTGAGACAGCAGCCTTGATGGGCTGAATGGCTGCCTTCTGCCTCTGTGTCTCAGGTTACTCCAAGAATCTGAAGTTAGAGGGGTCAAATTCTGTGTAACTTTGTGATCAGGCTAGTTTCGAAATGTGGGTTTGGAGGAGATTGGAGACAATCAGCACAGAGAAAGCAATAGTGTTGTAGAGAAAGAATAAACAAAAACCTGTTGGCCTAGTCATAAAAATGCAGAGGGTCTTGGTAGGGCATTTTTAAAATGAACTAGACGTGTAAAAGATGTCACGGTGGGGAGATTTCAGAGAATCAGAATAAGGAAGAGAGTATCCATGCTTGGTGGCTTGGAAATTGAAGGATGTTCTTGGTAAATGGAAAGGATGGCATGAGATTGGGAGGTATAGAAAGACTGCTGTGAATCAAACACCAACCTTCGAGCAGAGGCCCACCAGCTGAGAAGAAAAACTGGATGAAATAGTTCTTCAAAGAGGTTCCAGTACCTGTGTTTTTGGGAATTGGTTATCAGACACTGGGCGAGTTTTTTGTTATTGTAACATAAATATTTGAATTCCTTGTTTTATTGAATTGCCTCGCAGCTGACTGCAACTTGGAAGGAAAAGTGGTGAAATATTATCACTTGAGGTGGAGACTGTAAAAGTCTTCCATCATTATTACCTGGGCATACCATCCGATGCGAAAGTGTTGATAGTACCACGGTTGAAAAGAGAAGGAATGATGAGGACAATCAAGAAATACCGATGACTGGAAAATTAAAGGATGCACAACTTTGAGGTTTTGGAGGTCTTGAGTTTCAAGCCTTGAGTAGAGAGGAAGCAGATTTCTTTGTGGGCCTGTTTGACAGTCTTTGTACCTATCAGATGGGTCATTCTCAGGAGGTTGATGCCAAGTGCTGAGGACACTGCCCTAATTCTTTACAAGAATATTATCCGATAGATAGATGAGATCCTTAAAGCCATGTTTCAAGTTGTACTGTGTTTTTCGCCCAGCATAAAATGTGCATTTGTGGTAAAATCAGAAACCATGAATGAGCTCAGCGCACCACAGATGTGATGACGTTCATGCACAGAGCGTTTTTGAGTGAGAAATAGGTAGCCAATAGGAACAGTGGGCCTTTGTCTCAGAAACAAAGACAAGATTTCTTCGATGGCAAAAGTTGACGTCGAGCCAGCTGTACAAATAAAGCAGTCGGACTCGAAAGGAAACCCCTTTGTTTCATCCTCTCAGAATGATGAGAGGAGTTGAAATGCTGCCATTGACCTGAGTAACCTTAGGTTCAGGAGGTGAGCCCACGGCTGGTTGTGACTACTGAGTGTACTTCAAGGTCACAGCAAGGCTGAGATCTGCCATAGTATGTTCATAAAGTTAGCATTTGTGTGAGTGAGGCACTGAGCGTTACTTTTATCCTGTGACATGCTCCATGAAGAAGACTGAGTAGCTGTAAAAATTGTTTAAACCGAGAGTCTGCCCATTGACAGTCAGAATTCAAACCTTTGCAGCAGATCCTGCATTCATTTTCCAGTTTACCCAACACCACAGCCCAACCTTTATTACTTCCTTAAAAAAAATAAATGTATTGCACCTAGTCACTGTTCTTTGTGTGGATTGTAGATCTCTACCCTTTTCTGCGTGCAATTACTATTATACAGTTTTGGTATCCTTCCTTAAGCAGGTTATGCTTTGGCAGCGGTCAGAAGATTCAGTGAGTTGATTACTGGGATCAAGGATTGTCGGATGAAGAAAGGTTGATAAGCAAGAGCGTTAGAGTCTGGCAGACATGAGTTGAGGCTGGGACAAGCTTGAGGTTGAATGGTCTTCTCTTTCTTGGGATCCTACTTTCAACCTTAAGTCTGCTTGAACTAGAACAGTGGGATAGTAGCTGAGTTCAAGGTCTTGAACAATATCTTTGTGGTTCACCAAGTTGCTTTGGATTGAGTTGATTATTCTTTGTCTTGCTGTCTGGAGAAATGAGAGAAAGTGAGGACTGCAGATGCTGGAGAGTCAGAGTTGAAAAGTGTGGCGCTGGAAAAGCACTGCAGGTCAGGCAGGAGGTTCAACATTTTGGGCATAAGCCCTTCATCAGGAATGTGTGGCTGCAGCGATGTAGAGGTCAATGTGCCAAACTACCATGTGCTCTCCCCTTGTCCGCTGATGTAATGGTGAGGTTGGGTTGGAGCGGAGGAACTGGAGGGCTGCGCTTTTCGAGGGTGATAGGTTGGAGTGGGTGAAGGGTGGACAGGTTGAGGCAATCAATGCCACAGCAGTAGTTGGAGATGAAGAGGTCAAGGACGGGTAAGAGCCCAGGTCAGAGCATCCTAGAGAATGGTGTATGTTAGAGGCAGGAGAAGTCGTCCACAGAAGGTAGGTAGGAGTCAAGTTGAAAAAGTAAGCATGGGGCAGAGGCAGTGGAAGGAAAGTTTGATGTCGCGACACGTCACGTGTGGAAGGAGCACATTGGGCCGCATATGCAGAAGTGGCATGGTGGTATTCTGAGAGTGACATCAGTGGGGTTGGAAGTGGTGTAGGGGCGGCAATCACTGGGTGAAAGTGATGCAATGGGCAGTGCTCGTGGAGGTTTCGGCAGCAGTACTCATGGTGATTGAGGAGGCAGTATGGTTGATGGTGGTCTCCGTCAGTTTAGTGGTGAGGGTCATAGTGGTGGCTGTAGCGGTTTTTGGAGGCTGGGGCGTTGTCAACTCTTTCCCTACCTGCTCATACCCGATATATATTCTCAGGGGGAAGTGTCTGGATTGGTTGGAGAATCCTGGGTTTGGAGGTAAGTAAGTGACAGTTTGATGAACTTATGTTCCTCGATGTCTGATAAGCTGGAGAACAAGTGTTTGTGTGTGGATCCTTTTCAGGATGTGGAATATTTGAGAGTTGGCCTGGCCTTAGCGATGTCAAGGTTGGTGTGCCAAATCGTGACCGCGCAGCCCCCCCCCCCCCCCCCACCTCCCAACAACCCCAGTCTGCTGATTTCCTGATGAAAGCCTTCCTTCTGTCTGAAACATCACCTCTCATGATCCTCTGATGCTGCCTGACCTCTGACTTCAAAGCTCCTTGGATGCTGCCTGAACTGCTGTGCTCTTC
Organism: Chiloscyllium punctatum; assembly: GCF_047496795.1. NCBI lineage: Eukaryota > Metazoa > Chordata > Chondrichthyes > Orectolobiformes > Hemiscylliidae > Chiloscyllium > Chiloscyllium punctatum. The sequence goes on from NC_092784.1 coordinate 61,511,977, forward strand.
CAGCACCAATAATCCAGAATCCTCTCTGAAGAAAGGCCCATCACAACTTTCTCTCTCTCTCCCTACCAACCCATTCTGGTCGACCTAGTGTTTCGAACATATCAGCAAGTCTGGGATTTGTGTGAAACATGCAGAGGTTGGCTTCATGCTGCTTCCTTGGATATGGGTTTCTCACTTTGAACAGAGAACTTAATCCAGAGAGTTCAATTTTCGATTGATTCCTTTGAGAATTTGGCGCTGGGATGATGGTATGGTGTTGATCATCAATGTTTTCTCATGTATGAGTTAAAATGATTGCATAGGCACCTTGCCATACTAAAGAGTCTTAATTTCTGCTAAGTGTTTTTATATCATACACTGTGAGCAATCTGTTTGACCAATATATTAAAAGTCTTACACAGGATGTGCACTTCCTGTCCACAAACCAATCTTCCTTTGTCACAATAATTCTGTTTTTGTTCTTCCAGTTTTGTTCACACTCGTTGTGGCAGTGTGGTGGGAGGCTCTGACCATTGGCTGATTGTGGTGTTGGTTTCTGAAAACTCCTGTCTGGAACAAAACACCGACTCTATGGCAATGTACTGAGTTGCTACAAATGGGGGATTTCCTGACCCTTTTGGCCATCTTGTTGGCCCTGATAGAATTTAGCAGCACAGAACGTTGGCTGTGGCTGTGCAGTGTGTCAGACTTGAGAATCACTGACAGCTGCTCTTTGCAAATTGTCTTGAAAATATTTCCTTTTTTATGCATTCGATGACGCTTGAAACTTAGTCCTGAATCTGCTGCCACTGCTCCTTAACAAAACACATCCCAGAGCCTCAATCAGGAATAAGTTCTCCTTCTATCACCACTGACTGACTTGATTTGTACCAAATATTTTGTATCTTCCAGTTGCTAGTCATGTGACTCATCTATAAACATCTTACATTGTCGACAGTTTTAAACAATAATTGTTGAGGGGATATTGATTGGCAGATTTCTCTGCTAAGTTTTACAAACCTATCACTCTGGAAGCTAAACGACTGCTTTCATGTTTGTTCAATTGTAAGGCCACAGAAGATGCACTTAAGATCAGCAGCAGTCCTTGAGGGTATGGAATACCCCAGTACTCTGCAGCAGTGGTGCTCCAAGAGCATTTCAACAGACTCCTAATAGGATTGAACCAGAAGGGTCATTGTGCTCAGATTGGTTCAGTTTGTTTGAATTCTTTTGAGTGGAGGAGATGAGTCCGAGTTGGCGGTTGGTTGACATTTAGTTTGTACATTGTTTCTGAGTATGCCTTGTTGACAGACATCAGCCTTAAACCCTGGAGTGAGATTATGAACAGAATATGTTTACACTTTTGTACCAGCCACATGTTGAAGTTTTGACTTGCAAATATTCTGTGTATCTCCACGCAAAGTATCCTCTGTGTAAGGAGAGAGAGAGAGAAGAAATCTTAGCAGTGAGGTTTTAAAAAGGAAAGTTGGATAAGGCTTCAGTCTGAATCTGGGAATTGAGATAAATGATTCTTGGAAATGTATTACGGGGTGAGGAATTTTCTGTACATTCTTGCATTTTTTAAATTCCAGAATTCCATCTGCTTTATTAAATTCCAATTTGGGAGTAACAAGGATTGATGGCAGTTGCAATGAATTCTGTGCAAGGTTTTGTTTGTGTAAATTCAGTGAAAGTGAATTTAAATTCTTCCTGAATCTTGCTGAACTGGTTGGTTCACGTCTGTCAGCTGCCTGGACTGTGTTGGATTCAGATATTTGTCGATGCAGCAGTGACTGAGGAGGCAGAAGGGGAGTCTTGTTTCAGTGTAGGAGAGACACTGACTCACTGCCTTTCATTGCTAAAGGACTTGAGAAACGATTAGTTTGATTTGATCGAAGATTCTGCAAGATGATGTCATATTTTTGAAACTCCTCACCCAGAATGGGAGGATTGTTGATAACAAAGGGAGCTGTATCCATTTGTGACAGCTTTGGCTACCCGAAGCACTGGTGTCTCGATTGAGGCAGAGCAGGTAAAGATTGTTTTGCTTTGAGTAAATGGAGCGGGGGCTAAGAGGTGGAGTTGATTGACTGAGGGGCTGTTTCATGCTGTATCATGCCCGGAGGGGAATTTAGCTGGACTTCGTTTGCTAAAACCCATTCTCTGCAGCTTTTTTTGGTTGTAACACAGAGCAATGTTGTATTAATTACCCAACCCCAGCAGTGCCGAGATGGGATTGGAACAAAAAATGCAGGCACTGTTGAGTAGGTCAGGCAGAGAAACCAAGTTAATGTTACAGGTTGATGATCTTGTGTGCTTTTATCCAAGAGTGATGGCCTTTTATAATCTGCTGAACTCCTCCTGGGTTCGTAGTTTCCATTGTGGGAATCGCAAGGATGTAGCCTAGTGACGTTGAGAAATGGAAACATTTTTCTGGGTAATGGTGGTAGTGTGTGGGGATAGCACTGCTTTAGCCATAACTGTGGTAGGCAGTAGCCTGAGAGGTGTGAATGATGCTCGAGCCTGAGCTGCTTATGTTTTAGACTGTCGATCTGTGTATAGCAAGAAGTGAAAACTGTACTGCAAGAATATGTTGTTAGTTTGACATTTTCTCGAGGAATTGTTTTTTAAAGATCTTGGTGGATGTGAGAGGGAGAGTTTTGCTGTTTTTTTTCCAGATCTGTTGTTACTTCATGTTATGGTGATGCTGCTGGGCATGGAGCAGTTGGTCAAAGCGTCAGGCTTACTACAGAATTACTTGTGTGTGAATAGTTGGACAACAGAGTGAGACACCTGAGTGACAATGGATGATCTCTGAATTGACCTGTAACACCAGAATTAAGGAAACTACTTCTTTCTCGAAAAGTGGAGTGATATTTTTTTCAGAATCCAGTCTGACTGTTCCACACTGAAGGAAACTTTGGAAGATCGCAGACCAAAACTCTGCAGCCAGCCTTTTCAGAACTTGAGAACAGAGTCTACCTGGTTCAGGAAATTTCAACAGCATTCTTGTTCAATACTTTTCCATTAAGTTCCTCACACTGCCATGTTTATTCCCTGCTATTTCTCATGTTTCTTTATCTTGTGCTCTGAAGATGGTTATAACATTTCTGTTTAATGTCAACTATTTCCTTATCTCAATTATATCAGTTGAATCTCCTCAGTTTTTATTATAATTATATTTCAGGTTAGTTTACACTTATTGTATCACCTCATGCTTATCAGTTCCTTGGTCGTCATTATCTAAAATTCTCCAAAAGTTTGACTTGATTCTGTGTCGGTGAAATTATAGACAACTTCTTTTAATCCAACAGTAACATCTTTGGTTGGTCACAATGGATGTTTGCTCCTTTGGAGTTGGGGTTGTTACTTCTCAATCGACTAAGTTCATTCAGAATCCTCAGATATTTATTGACATGTTGATATTGTTTTGATGCCACCAGCATGGAACTTGTCAGCTCATAGAGTCATAGAGATGTACAGCATGGAAACAGACCCTTCGGTCCAACCTGTCCATGCCGACCAGATATCCCGACCAGATATCCCAACCCAATCTACTTCCTACCTGCCAGCACCCAGCCCATATCCCTCCTAACTCTGACTTTTCGTATGCCCATCCAGATGACTTTTTAAATGTTGCAATTGTACCAGCCTCCACCACTTCCTCTGGCAGCTCATTCCATACACGTACCACCCTCTGTGTGAAAATGTTTCCCCTTAGGTCCCTTTTTTCTCTTTCTGCTCACACCCTAAACCTATGACCTCTAGTTCTGGACTCCCCTACCTCAGGGGAGAGACTTTGCCTATTTACCCGATCCATGCCTCTCATAATTTTGTAAACCTCTACAAGGTCACCCTCAGCCTCTGATGCTCCAGGGAAAACAGCCCCAGCCTGTCCAACCTCTCCCTGTAGCTCAAACCCTCCAAACCTGGCAACATCCTTGTCAATCTTTCCTGAACCCTTTCAAGTTTCACTACATCTTTCCAATAGGAAGGAGACCAGAATTGCACACACTATTCCAACAGTGGCCTAACCAATGTCCTGTACAGCTGCAACATGACCTTCCCAACTCCTGTACTCAATACACTGACTAATAAAGGAAAGCATACCAAATGCCACCTTCACTATCCTATCTACCTGTGACTCCACTTTCAAGGAGCTACGAACCTGCACTCCAAGGTCTCTTTGTTCAGCAACACTCCCTAGGACCTTATCATTAAGTGTATAAGTCCTGCTAAGATTTGCTTTCCCAAAATGCAGCACCTCTCATTAAACTCCATCTGTCACTCCTCTGCCCATTGGCCCATCTGATCAAGTTCCCATTGTAATCTGAGGTAACCTGTACATTACATCTTCTATTTTGGTGTCATCTTCAAACTTGCTAACTGTACCTCTTATGCTCATATCCAAATCATTTATAAAAATGATGAAAGGTAGTGGACCCAGCACTGATCCTTGTGGCACTCCACTGCTTACAGGCCTCCAGTCTGAAAAACAACTCTGTCTTCTACCTTTGAGCCAGTTCTGTATCCAAATGGCTAGTTCTCCCTGTATTCCATGAGATCTAACCTTGCTAATCAGTCTCCCATGGGGAACCTTGTCGAACGCCTTACTGAAGTCCACATAGATCACATCTACTGCTCTGCCCTCATCAATCTTCTTTGTTACTTCTTCAAAAAACTCAATCAAGTTTGTGAGACATGATTTCCCACACACAAAGCCATGTTGACTATCCCGAATCAGTCCTTGTCTTTCCAAAGTCATGGAATCCTGTGGGACAGGATATACCTCCAACAACTTGCCCACCACTGATGTCAGGCTCACTGGTCTATAGTTCCCTGGCATTTCCATACTACCCTTCTTAAACTGAGTTTAGTATTGTAAGCTTGTGTAGCAGTGAGATTTAAGGTATTGAGGTTATACTACAGGTACTACCTGATCTCTTGACTTTTTTTTCCTGTTTCCAACTGTTTTGAGGCAAACATCAGTACTTAGTGATTTTTTTCAGAAGCAATTTAAATTGGTGAGAGGGCCTAGGTAGCATTGTAATGGGGAATATGGCCCTTTGTAGTGTTGGGGAGCAGATTGGATCAGTATTTATAGTTGAGTCATCTTGTAACATTGTCAGCTGCATGAGGAAAACACAAATAGGCAATGAGTGACGTTTGAAATGAGGTCAAGGATCCCAAGCTCTGATTCAGCCCCATAGACGGTGTGCAGAGCAAATGAACAATTGATGGACAAAAAAAAATGGAAAGGCAAACACAATTGTTTTGAAAGGTGGTCAGGCTTTGCATTGAGAGATTGGAATAGTTCTCATTGACCTTTCTCCTGTAGTTTTACATGAGGAATATCTCTTGCCCTCCCTCTGCATCCAGCAGGATTGCTCTGTTTGCTGAAACAGACGATTAACTTTCCGTTTGATCCCTTCAGAAGGGATTAATGGTTGCCTATTGAAGCAATGGTTGAGACAAACTTTTACACCATATTCTCTGTGCGTTCTGCCAATTGGCTTCCTGGATACCTGCACCTGTTTTTCCTTCTCTGAGGCTGAATTGTACAACTACTGAAGCCTCACAGCTGTGAGCAAACTGGCCCAAAGATAGTAATAATGGGGAATTAGGAGTCTTGGTTGATTTCCTTTTTTTCCTCAGTCTCTCCCTTTTCTCAATTATCCTGTGCGTTGCAGAGAGAGTGTCCTCAAACAGACGGTAATTTGGAGCCTGAGATTGTTCTGGTTTATATGGACTGAGTACCACATGGGCAAGAGAAAAACTGTTTTGCAAGTTTTGCAATCCAATTTGTATTACATCCTGACACTGCATTGATATGGATCGAACTGGTCACGTGTGTGGTCATGACATAATTGACATTGATATGGGCTGAGAGTGATAAACAACTTCTGACTCTGGGGCATGTTTTATCCAGATTGGAAAGTTATGTTCATGGTTGTTAAATGAAGTTAAATAATAGTTTAATTTGCCTTAATAACCAGTTGATGGTCAGGAAAGTTAAATTGATTGGAAAATGACAAGTCACATTTTTATCATTCCTTGATTTTATCGGAAAGAAACAAACTTGGGAAGCTGTTGGAGCAGTTGTAATCAAACTGGAAATAGTCCCCTTCATGTTCTGGCCATGGAGGTGTTACTTAAGAATTTAATTGTCAGGGTCTGGCAACAGAGGCCATTTGAGGAATGGCTCGTAACCTGAAACAGTGACACAGAACCTTTGATGGAATCAAGTTGTTCTGAGACATTTGTCATTTTGTTGGCAAGGCATTTGCTGATTCCTTTACCATGGTTTGCAAAGTTTGGATCAAGCTGCAACAATGCAAAATGAAGAAGCAAAGAAGCATAATAATGTTTTTAAGTGCTTATTCCTCATATGTAATTGCAGTATATTTAACCAGTTTGTGTGTCATGCTACCGAACTGTACGTTAGCATGCTTGTGTTGCCAAGGGAGGGTATGGATTTCTGCTCTCCTCTTGACACATTTCCAATTGCAGTCGTGATTATCATGCAGCATTTAGGAATTGTGAAGAAAATGAGGGAAAGCTGGTTATGAACAATCTGAACATGATCAGTTCAATCAGTTCACTGCCGGAACAATCCTGGCAGTGGGCAAACTACGAGATGAAGGAAAATGACAAAGTTGATATTTAATTGACTGGACTGTGATGTTTTAAGTCTGGGCCACTTATTTCTAATGCAGAACAAAATGATGGGATGGAAGACTTTCTGCTATTTGTTTGAAGATGTTCCATCAGACCGTAAACCATAAAACACAGGAACCTCATTGAACAACCATGAACAGAAGTAGGCCAGTCATCCCATCAAGCTTGTTCCACCATTCTGTAAGATCATGGCTAATCTGATAATCAGTGTGGGGCAGTGGAAAGGCACAGGAGGTCAGGCAGCATCTGAGAAGCAAGAGAGTTGATGTTTCGGGCATAACCCTCCATCAGGATTGGAGAGCAGGAGGGGGCTGAAAAATAAATGGGGCTGTGGGGGGCTAGGGGGAAGGTAGATGGGATGGTGAGAGGTGGGCAAAGGTAGGAGGTAATAGTAACAATCTGCTCATTGCTCAATTTACTTGATCTTTCCCCCATAACCCTGGATTCACTGGATGGTTAAAAATTGCGGTTTCTGAGCCTTGAATACTTTGATTGTCCCAGCTTTGACTGCTCTCTGTGATAAAGAATTCCAGATTCACTACCGTCTGAGACAAGAAACTTGACCTCGTTTGTCTTAAACAAGTGACCCCTTACTGTGAGACTATACCTTCTGATCAGAGAATCTTCCACATTGGGAAGTGACCTCTCTGCATCAACCCTGTCAATCTAAACTCCACCAATAATACCAAACAAACCTGTTTTGACCTTTACTCTTAAGGAAATGCTTGCATACATGGGATCAACTAGGTGAACCTTGTCTCGATTACTCTCAATGCCACTGTATCTTTCCCTTGCTAAGGCAACCAAAATTGTTCACGTTGTGGTCAAACAGTCCCAGTGACAGTTGAGTTCTGAGTGGGCGCAGGTACTAAGTGTCAAACTGCTCCAATATCAGTGAAATCATAGCATAGTGATTTTGGGGAATGTGACCATCCTGGATCAGTCCATGATATTGAGTGGCTTGGAGCTTGATAGGGTAAAGTAAAAGGGGATTAATTCTTGATTTGCCACGTGAAACCTAACCTGAATCAGCTTGAAAGGATTTCATTTTACCTCGCCCTCCAGTGATAGGTGTCACATTAACTGTAGTTTGCAGTGTCACTAGGAGTAGCCATGTAAAGTCTTGAGGAAGTTGTGGTTTCAGCATTTGAAGTGTTCAGAGGTGGGGGAGGAATCTGCAGCCTACCCAAAGCCAATGTATATCTTTAAGTTTCCTCACAAGTTCATTAAATATTTCTCAAAAGCCTGAAATAAAGGTCATTGGTTTACTCTTCTGTTTCTATTTGTAGAGTGAATGTTTTCCCTTTGTTTTTGTGAGGGGATGGAATGCCAAGGATCTGACATGAGTGGTTCGTGTTTTGATCACTTGGTTAGCCTGCCCTTGGTGAGTTGAAATTCTTTGGCTTTGTTGTGTCTTGTGGATTGTGTCCCTCTGTTTGAAAAGCTGTATCTTGACATTCCAATATAGTCTGAAGATCTTATTTCATATCCCTACACCACTCCCCAGTGCCACATAAGTGTCTTTCTCCCCCTGAAGGGAGAGGGAAGTCCATTCAGCCCTTAGAGCCTACTCTGCTATTCAATATGATAGCTGACCATTAATCTCAAAAACCCTGCTCTTTACTTTGGTCCTTTTATCTCTGAGAATGATATCCAATTGATTTGAAAACATTCTTTGTTTTGGTGTCAACCACTTTCTGTAGCAGAGAATCCCACAAGCTCACCACTCTCTGGGTGTGAAGACATCTTTTCCTCAGCTCAGTCCTAACTGGGCTACCCTATATTGCTAAACTGTGACCCATGGTTCTGGACTCCCTGGCCATTCGGATCATTTGTTCCTGTATTTAGTCTGTCTAGTTCTGTTAAGGTTTGATAGACTTGAGATGCCCTCCACCTCTTTATTCTTCACTCCATTGACTAGAGACCTAACCAATCCGGTCTCTTCACAGGTCAGGCCTGCTATCCCAGGCATCAGTGTGGCAAATGTCTCCATAGCCAGAACGCCCTTCCTCAGATAGGGGTGCATATTGAACATGGACTTGGCTGTGGCTTGTGGACTGTGTGGTAATGAGTCAAATGTTCCACTTCACCCCTGGGTTGAGATTCTGGTGCTGGAAAATGCAGGCTATTTCTAGGGGGCTTTATTTTCCTTTCATGAACCAGTACAAAAGGGCAACTTGAATTTCCATAGCGCCTTTCATAGCTTGGGTATGTATGAAAGAGCATCACAGACCATGACTTGGAATGTTGCTCTGTTCCATAAAAAAGGTGTAGCCAACTAATGTGCACTAGATCTCACAAACAACAATCTGATTGTGATGAAATGAATTACTTTTGTGATATTGGTTGAGGGATGTGCATTACCAGGATGCCATGGAGCACTCTGCTACTTTTCAAAACGGTACCATGAGATCTTTGTTCACCTGAGGGTAGATACTGTCATCTTCACCCCTCACTTGAATGACAACCCCTCCCCAGCGCACACTTCCTGCTGCAGTGGAGCTTCGATCCAGACCTTTGGACTCATGCGCACCTTACTTGAGCATGAATGTTAACAAATGAGCCCTACAGACCAAAAACTCCCAAATTTCAACTTGCTTTTCAGATCCCAACTATGGCACAACTGTAGCTTTGGGTTCCAGATTTCAAGAGGCAATTGGCCAAGATTCCTCTTGATGAGCATTATCCAAGTGGAAAATACATGCATGGATCTTGGGTGGATTTGGGGATTGGGCTGTACTACATTGTTGATAATTTTACCAAAATTCAAGATCAAAAATGAGCATGGACAATACCTTCTCTGGTTTCCCTGCCCATTGAACTCAATGCTCAACAGCAGTCTGGTCCAGGGCCCTGTTGGAATTAAACAAGAAATCTTTTTTGATAGCTTGGCTAACAATTATTTCCTGTGCAATGTCAACAAAACAGATGAATTGGTTCTGGAGCTTGTTGCCATCTGTAACTTGGCTCCTGCTTTGGTCTGTAAAAGAACAGTGACTGCACTTTGTCATTTCCACAGAAAAGTATTGAAAGTAGTTTGATGTCTATTTACTCTTGTCACATTGTCACGGTTGTTTCATAGACTACCTCCGAATTGACTGTTGAGCACTTCAAGGTCTACTGAGCTTGAGAAATGGGCTACCTAAATTCCTGTTCTTTTCAGCAGCAAGTTGAAAGTTGGATAGCAAAAAGTGGAAAGGGATATAAGGGACGTTCGACTGTGAGGTAAAACTGTCAGGAATGTTTGAGACAGACACTGCCTTGAGCAATTTCATTCGCAAGCTCATCAAATGAATAAGCGCCATCAAGTTTCAAATCTGAGAGAGCTCAGGGAGTGTTACTTGAAAATATTGCTGCTTTTCAGCTGCTTTTAACCAGAATAGCCAGTTTCATTGGAACAAATCTTTGAGCATGAGAACTTGAGGAATTAAGTATTTTTAAAAGATACCCAAGTGGACTTCCTAGGTCCGATAATTTGAAGTTAGCTCAGTGAAGTGGACAGACAGTCCAATGTAAGAACTGCGGATGCTGTAAATCAGAAACAGAAGTTGCTGGGAAAGCTCAGCAGGTCTGGCTGCATCTGTAAAGAAGAATCAGAAAACGTTTAGGGACCGGTGACCCTTCCTCAGAACTGATATTTGCCAGGAAAATGTTGGTTTATATGCAGAAGATAGGGTGGGGAGGGGGGCAGGAAGGGCCAAACGTTGCTGGGGATAGAACCCAGAGAGAGAGAGAGCAAACAATAGTTGGAGGCACAGGAGTGGACAATGATCTCAAGAAGGGTTATATACGAAACGTTGACTTCACCACCACCTGATGCTGCCTGGCTTGCTGCTGTTCCAGCCTCCTGCTTGTCTGCTTCAGGTGAATAGTTGTTAATGGAGACTTCAGTGGCTAACAATGGGTAGTATGTAGTGGCAGGCTGTGATAACAAGGCCTGGTGTGTGGGGTAGGGGGCTGGGACATGGGCAAAGTTCAGACCCTGAAATGATCGAACTCACCAGGCCATGATTTGCTTGGTAAATGCATGTCAGGCACTCTGGCAAGAGGACCAATTCAATCCATTTGTGACCAGTTCAGTCTGGGTGTGTCTATTTGTGCCAGATCAAATGTAGGGCTCAGTGTCTGACAGTTTGTGCTACGATATGATCTCAGCTTTGTTTCATGGCATGACTGCCACACAGTCCAAGTCTTGCATGTGTAGAACAGAATGGGCAGGCTATTGCTCCATCAACTTCAGCTGGTTTGGCAGACTTGCTCCTTTTTGTTCCTCTTCACCTTTTTTCCACAATTATGACAGCGAAAAGAAATGCACCCAGAATTGCAGCACTGAGTGGAACGAAGTCAAGAATGGTGTGGCCTTCTTTGAAAGCAAGCTCATATCGAAATGGACAAGCACAGAGAGGAAATCCTGAACTGGCAACTGATTCAAAACTTTATCATCTTGGGTATCTTACCCTGTTAATAGCTGAACGAGCAGGGTCCACATGCATCCATGAAAACCCCACAGAACACTCCAGGTGATTAACATAGTCATTCTCACCTCGAAGGATAAACTTGAAATGAAGCAGAGCTGAATTGCGGCTTGTCTCTTTAAAAAATCATCGTGTTACCAATCATAGGTCAATAGTGTCAGTTTTGCTGATGTTGAGGCCTGTTGTACAATTTGGCAGTTGCTCAGACGATTTCATCTCCAGGTTAGAACATCCACCATGCTAGACTTGATTTGTCCGTCCTTTTCTCTAATGTTGAGGTGAGTACTCTTAACTAAATACGTCTTTAGGTATTGTTTTGAAGAAGTGCTGCCATCTTTGCCATTCTCCAGGAATGAGCCTCAGTTATATGGAATGGAACAGGATCAAGTCTGCACTGGTTGGAGCTGAAGAACACTATCTTAGCAGAAAGTCTGAGGTGGAAGGCACGCAACAGGATGATCCTTGATCCTCTTAAATATAAACTAGTTCTGAAGAAGGGTCACTCAACCTGAAACATGAACTCTGATTTCTCTTCCCAGACGTTGTCAGACTTTCTGAACACAGTCCTGGCAAATTGCATAACTACAGCAGTAAATCAAGGTTTAAACTAAGTAGGTGTGGGAGTGGCAGGTTCAATTGCATAGAATATTATAGAAAAGGGCTCAGGAAAGAGAGCTTTCCAGAACACATTACAGGATGAAGTATGGAGAGAATCAGGAATTTACCTTCAGAAACAACAGATATGTGGACAGCTGAGAAGGGGATTGCTCAACACAGGCCTCAGTGTTGTATTTAAATATGCACAGTATATAACACACAAGTTTAATGAGCTTGTAGGTCAGTTGAAATTGGCCATTGCGATGTTGTGGCTGTCAGGGGATCAGGGCTGTCAAGTAAATTGTCCAAAGATAAGCATCCTATCAAAAGGACGGCGGATTGGCAGAGGAGTTGGGTTGTTGTAAGAAATGAAATGGAATCAATAATAATTAATATAAGGTCAGAAGGCTTAGAATCGATGTGGGTGGAGTTGAGGAACACAAAGGGAAAAAGGCATGATGGGATTATGGACGGACCTCAGGCTGTGGGAAAGGAAATACGTAAGAAAAGGCATGTATCAAAGGCACCAAGAATAATCATGGGGGCCTCAATATGCAGGTGAACCGGGAAATTCAAGTTGATAAGCAGATCCCAAGAAAAGGAATTCGTGGGATGTCTACAAGATGTTTCTTTTTTTTAAGAGCTACTTATAGTCCACGAGAGATCAGGAATTCTCGATTTGGTGATGTGTAATGAGGCAGACTTGGTCAGGGAGTGTAAGGTGAAAGAAGGCCATGATATGGTAGAGTTCACCCTGCAGTTTGAGGGAGAAAACTGGAATCAGATGTAACAGTTTTGCAATTGAGTGAAGGTAACTACAAAGACATGAGCGAGGAGCTGGCCAGAATTGCTGAGCAGGCTAGATGGTGGAGCAGCAATAGCAGGTGTTTCTGTGGGTAATTCGGGTGGCAGAGCAGAAATTCATCCCAAGGAAGAAGAAACCTGCAAAGGGGGAGGATGAGGCAACCATAGCTGACAAAGGAAGTTGGGGACAAGGAAAAAGCGTCTGATGTGTGAAGATCAGTGGGTTTGGGAAGCCTTTAAAAACCAACAGCAGATAACTACAAAATCACTAATGGGCAAGATGAAATATGACAGCAAGCTGTATTATGAAGGAAGATTGGAAGAGTTTGGTTTTGAACATAGAAAAGAGACAAGGGAGAGGCTAGAGTTCTGAAGGAGATAGTTGAGATCACAAAGGCACTGGTGATTTTTCAGGAATTGTTGGAGTCAGGAAGGATTCTAGAGGACTGGAAAATGACTAATGTAACACCCCTGTTTAATAAGGGAAGGAGGCAGAAGGTGGTTAACCTGACCTTGATTGTTGCTTATTATTAAAGGTGAAACTGTGGAATACTTGGAAGTGTATTGTGTCGTGGTTGTAACAGAATGAGTTCTCTGATTTGACTAGGTTAACAGTCCCAATCGGGGAGTCCTGGCTGACAGATGAAAAGGGGAGTGTCAGATTCAGCCACTACAGTAGCTGGCTCTGGAGAGGCAGTACGAAAGTCAAGGACTGTTCGTGTGTAAACCAGGGGTGATTTGTTGACGGGCCACTGGCCTGTATGGAGTTATTTCACTTGGGAAAATAGGGCTGATTGATCAAGGAGAGGTTATACCTAACAAATCTATTACAATTCTTTGCAGAGATAATGACCAAATTGGGCAAAAGAGAATCAGTGAGCGTGATCTATTCTGATGTGTGCCACTCAATAAGAGCCCGTAGTTTTGGCCAAGGTATTGGCATGGAGAGAGAATTGGCTGACTGGCAGAGAGCAGGGATAAAGGGGTCTTTATCAGCATGGCAGCCAGTGGCTTGTGGAGTTCTGCAAGGCTCAGTGTTGGGATCACAACTATTTTCATTATACATGAACAATCCAGCCAAAGGAACTGAGGGCATTGTTGTTAATTTCACACATTAGTCAAAGTGGAGGGGCAGGTAGTGTTGAGAAGGCATGGAGGCTGTAGAAGAACTTGGACAGGCGAGGAGAATGGGCACAGTGGCAGATGGAAAACAATGTGGGGTAGTGTGAGGGGATGCACTGATTGGAAGAAAGGACCATGGACTATTTTCTTGATGGGGGAAGACTTCAGAAGTCAGAAGCACAAAGGGACTCAAGAATCCCGTACTAGAACTCCTGTCATTAACATACAGTTTGTTTGCAGCTGGAATGTTGTTCCACAGGGATCAGTGCTGGATCTACTTTGGTTTGTCATTGATTTAAATGATTTAGATGAGTAGTATATAGTTTGTGGATGACACCAAAATTGGTGGTATAGTGGACTGTGGAGAGGGTTATTTAAGAATACAAACAGGATAGGCCAGATCTAAAAGTTGAAGTTCTAAATTGGAGAAAGGCCAATTTTGACGGTATTAGGCAAGAACTTTCAAAAGCTGATTGAAGGCAGATGTTCGCAGGTAAAGGGTCGGTAGGAAAATGGGAAGTCTTCAGAAATGAGATAACAAGAATCTAGAGAAAGTATATTCCTGTTAGGATGAAGGGGAAGGCTGGTAGGTGTAGGGAATGCTGGATGACTAAAGAAATTGAGGGTTTGGTTAAGAAAAAGAAGGAAGCATATGTCAAGTATAGACAGGATAGATCGAGTGAATCCTTAGAGTATAAAGGAAGTAGGAGTATACTAAAGAGGGAAATCAGGAGGGCAAAAACGGGACATGAGATAGCTTTGGCAAATAGAATTAAGGAGAATCCAAAGGGTTTTTACAAATACATTAAGGACAAAAGGGTAACTCGGGAGAGAATAGGGCCCCTCAAAGATCAGCAAGGTGGCCTTTGTGTGGAGGCACAATGGAAAATGGGGGAGATATTAAATGAGTATTTTGCAACAATATTTACTGTGGAAAAGGATATGGAAGATATAGACTGTAGGGAAATAGATGGTGACATCTTACAAAATGTCCAGATTACAGAGGAGGAAGTGCTGGATGTCTTGAAATGGTTAAAGGTGGATAAATCCCCAGGACCTTATAAAGTGTACCTGAGAACCCTTTGGGAAGCTAGAGAAGTGATTGCTGGGCTTGTTATCGATGATTTGTATCATCGATAGTCACAGGTGAGGTGCTGGAAGACTGGAGGTTGGCAAACGTGGTGTAATTGTTTAAGAAGGGCGTTAAGGACAAGCCAGGGAACTATAGACCAGTGAGCCTGATCTCGGTGGGCAAGTTGTTGGAGGGAATCCTGAGGGACAGGATGTATATGTATTTGGAAAGGCAAGGACTGATTAGGGATAGTCAACATGGCTTTGTGCGTGCGAAATCATACCTCACAAACTTGATTGAGTTTTTTGAAGAAGTAACAAAGAAGATTGATGAGGGCAGAGCAGTAGATGTGATCTATATGGACTTCAGTAAGGCGTTCGACAAGGTTCCCCATGGGAGACTGATTAGCAAGGTTAGATCTCATGGAATACAGGGAGAACTAGCCATTTGGATACAGAACTGGCTCAAAGGTAGAAGACAGAGGGTGGTGGTGGAGAGTTGTTTTTCAGACTGGAGGCCTGTGAGCAGTGGAGTGCCACAAGAATCTGTGCTGGGCCCTCTACTTTTTGTCATTTACATAAATTATTTGGATGCGAGCATAAGAGGTACAGTTAGTAAGTTTGCAGATGACACCAAAATTGGAGGTGTAGTGGACACGAAGAGGGTTACCTCAGATTACAACAGGATCTGGACCAGATGGGCAAATGGGCTGAAGTGGCAGATGGAGTTTAATTCAGATAAATGCGAGGTGCTGCATTTTGGGAAAGCAAATCTTAGCAGGACTTATACACTTAATGGTAAGGTCCTAGGGAGTGTTGCTGAACAAAGAGACCTTGGAGTGCAGGTTCATAGCTCCTTGAAAGTGGAGTCATAGGTAGATAGGATAGTGAAGAAGGTGTTTGGTATGCTTTCCTTTATTGGTCAGAGTATTGAGTACAGGAGTTGGGAGGTCATGTTGCGGCTGTACAGGACATTGGTTAGTCCACTGTTGGAATATTGCGTGCAATTCTGGTCTCCTTCCTATCGGAAAAATGTTGTGAAACTTGAAAAGGTTCAGAAAAGATTTACAAGGATGTTGCCAGGGTTGGAGGGTTTGAGCTACAGGGAGAGGCTGAACAGGCTGGGGCTGTTTTCCCTGGAACGTCAGAGGCTGAGGAGTGACCTTATAGAGGTTTACAAAATTGAGGGGCATGGATAGGGTAAATAGACAAAGTCTTTTCCCTGGGGTCAGGGAGTCCAGAACTAGAGGGCATAGGTTTAGGGTGAGAGGGGAAAGATATAAAAGAGACCTAAGGGGCAACTTTTTCACGCAGAGGGTGGTACGTGTATGGAATGAGCTGCCAGAGGAGGTGGCGAAGGCTGGTATAATTGCAACATTTAAGAGGCATTTGGATGGGTATATGAATAGGAAGGGTTTGGAGGGATATGGGCCGGGTGCTGGCAGGTGGGACTAGATTGGGTTGGGATATCTGGCTGGCATGGACGGGTTGGACCGAAGGGTCTGTTTCAATGCTGTACATCTCTAGACTCTACCTTGATCAGTTGGTTCAATGGGCTGAAGAGTGGCAGGTGGAGTTTAATTTGGTTAAATGCAAGGCATCACGTTTTGGTAAAACAAACCAGGGCAGGACTTATCCACTTAAAAGTAGAGCTTTGGGTCATGGGAGTTCATGTACTTTGACATTTTTTGACATCTGTGTCACATATAGATAGGGTGGTTGAGAAGGCATTTACCAGTCTTGCCTTCATTGCTCAGACCTTTGAGTATAGGAGTTGGGACGTCATGTTAACGTACAGGATGTTGGTGAGGCCTCTTTTGGAGTACTGTATCTAGTTCTGGTCACTCTATTATCAGAATGATATTAAACTGGGGAGGGTTTCAGAATGGAGAGTTTGGGTTATGAGGAGAGGCTGGACTGGTAGGACTACTTTCATTTGCGTGTAGGACATTGAAGGGTGATCTTAGAGGTTAATAAAATCGTGGTGAGGTGAATGGCAGATGTCTCTTGAGTCACAGTTATACAGCACAGAAACAGTCAAACCAGTCCATGCTGACCATGTTCCTAAAGTAAACTAGTCCCACCTGTCTGCTGCTGGCCCATATCCCTCCAAATTTTTCTATTCATGTACTTAACTAAATGTCTTGTAAACATTGTAATTGTACCCACATCCTCCACTTCCTCAGGAAGTTCAATCCACACGTGAACCGCCCTCTGTGTAAACAATTTGCCTGTTGCATCTTTTTAAATCTTTCACCTCTCATCCGACCTTAATGTGCCCCCTGTCTTAAAATCCCCCAACCTAGGGAAAAGACACCTGCCATTCATCTTATCTATACCTCTCATTATCTTATAAATTTGTATCAGGTCATTCCTCAACCTCCTCCGCTCCAATGAAAAAGGTCCCAGCTTATCCAACCTTCCTTTATAATTCAGAGCTTCCATACCCAGTAACATCCTGGTAAATCTCTTATAAACCCTCTCCAACTTGATAATATCCTTCCTAGAACTGGGCATGGTATTCCAGAGAGGCCTCACCAATGCCCTGTACAGTGTAGGAGATTTCAAAACTAGGGGGCATAATTTTAAGGTGAGAGGAGAAATGTGTAGTAAGGACATAGGGTAATGTTTTTACATGGCGTGCGGTTCATGTGTGGAATGAACTTCCAGAGGAAGTGGTGGGTGCAGGTACAGTTACAACTTGTAAAAGACATTTGGATAAGTACAAGAATAAGAAATGTTTGGAGGGATATGGGCCAAACTCAGGCATGTGGGATTACTTTTGTTTGGAATTATGGTTTGTGTGATCTGGTAGGACCAAAAGATCTGATTCTGTGCTATCTGATCTGATTCTATGACTCTAAATGTAATGTTAGCATTCACGAGAGAAAGAATACAACAGTAGTAGACTCGCCAACTTTAAGGGCATTTAAATTTGATTTAGATTCCCTACAGTGTGGAAACGGGCCCTTCGGCCCAACAAGTTCACACCAACTGTCCAAAGAGTAACCCAACCATTCCTGTATCTTATATTTACCCCTTATTAAGGCACGAAACACTCTGGGCAATTTAGCATGGCCAATTCACCTGGCAAGCACATCTTTGGATTGTCGGAGGAAACTGGAGCACCCAGAGGAAACCCACGCAGACTCTGAGAATGTGCAAACTGCACACAGACAGTCACCCAGGGTCCCTGGTGCTGAGAGGCAGCAGTGCTAACCACTGAGCCTTCCCCGGTGGCCATTGGATAAACATATGGATGATAATAGAATAATGTAGATTAGAGTGACTTCAGTTTGGTTTCACAGGTCGGTGCAATATGGAGGGCTGAAGGGCCTGTATTGTTCTATGTTCTACTCCTGAGGCTGTATAGGGCCCTGGGGGGAAAAAAGTGAGGACTGCAGATGCTGGAGATCAGAGTCGGAAGTGTGGTACTGGGAAAAACTCAGCCAGTCAAGCAGCATCCGAGGAGCAGCAGAATTGATGTGTTGAGACGAAGAGGTCATGCTTGACGTGTAAACTCTCCTGCTCCTCGGATGTTGCCTAACCGGCTCTGCTTTTCTAGCACCACACTTCAATTACATATGGCCCTGGTCAGATGGTATTTGGAATATTGTGAAAAGTTTTTGGCCTCGTATCTATGGATGGATGTGCTGGCTTTGGAGGTTCCACAGCAGGTATGATCCCAGGAATGAAGGGTTTGAGGAGCAGTTGGTCTCTGGGTTTGCACTTGACAGTTGAGGAAGATGGGTCGGGGGGTGGATCTTATGGAAACTCTGAGAATACTGAGAGACCTGGATAGAGTGGACATGGGGAAGATGTTTCCACCAGTAGGAGAATCTAGAACCTGGGGTCACAGCCTCAGAGTGAAGAGGTGGTCTTTTAGAACTGAGATAAAGAGGGATTTCTTGAGCCAGAGGATGGTGAATCTGTGGAACTCTGCCACATAGATGTGTGAAGGCCAGGTGATTGAGCGGATTTAAGACCGAGAGAGGTTCCTGATTAGAAAGGGGGTCAGAGGTTAAGGGAGAAGGCTGGAGTCTGGGGTTGAGAAACATACTTTGATCAAATGGGGAGCAGACTCGATGGACTGAATGGCCTAATTCTGCTCGTATGTCTTATGGTCTGCTTTGGTCTTGAGAGGATTTCTATGATTGCCATCAGCATCCCTGCAGTTGGGGGAATAAAATCAAACCTGATGGTGATCTCTTGGGCACTGTGCATGTAATGATGTGTTGGGGACCTTGAAAGATAGAGCTTTGTGTCCAGTGAATCACTGGGGGACCCCTGGCAATTCCCACTCCTCCACCATCACTTCGCAAAATGTAAACCGTGATGTTACTGCTTCATGATTCATTCAGTATGATTTTTACATGTTTTCAAAACCAGCAAAATCTTAGTGAGGACGTATTAACATTACCTCACCGTAAAGTTTCTCAAATAAGATAACAGGCCACCTCATTGGCATTTACAGTGTTAAACAGATTTGCACGCTCTGTGGTTTGTTCAGAAGTTAGATTAGACTTTGGAGACCAGAACCAAAAAAGGCTATGTTAGTTACATTTCATTGCTCACCCACAGAGATTGCCTCTGGACTGCCTTACCCTTTGCTGACTGCTCTGCACACCCTGATGACGCTGCTGATCTTTCCATCTCAGTGGTGCTGTGTTTCCCCACAACTTCTCTATTTTGACTTCTGGCTTTAATGTTTTCACAATAAACAAAAACCTGTGAGCAGTAAAACTGGTGGGGTATGTGGTGCTCAAGCCAGTGTGCACATTTCAGGGCCTGGTGCTGAGCGATAATGGCTGGAAGGGAAGTAGGACACTGAGTGGCCAGTGTTGAAGGCTCACTTGACAGTTTTAATCCACATAACTGCTGTAACCTTGTACAGTGAAGGGCTCCTCAGGAAGGTTCTCCAGGTAATGTTGATTTTTCTCCTTTTAAGGGCCAGAATGTAGTCATGAGGGTTCGATCAGATCATCGCAAGGACACCTGTTCTGTAACTTAATGTAGCAAAATGTTCCTAGATACTCCAACTGAGCTGAACGTATTTACCAAAAATGGTTGTTAATGAGTGGTTTAGAGGAGCCATTTTCGAGATTGGGGTCAAAGTGACTGAAACCCTGTGAGGAAGATTTATTCATGGCCAGAGATAGAGGAAGGAAGCATTTGAAGGAAGTCTGTAGGGCTTCCAGAAGTTGCAAAAATAAAATGGTGAAGCGACTTAGGAATGTTTAAGTTGAGGATGGAATTGTAAAGTTGAGGAATGGGGAATCAGGAGCTTGTCGAGCCCAACAGGACGAGTGTAAAGACGAAGCTGAACTTTGTGCTGCCTATAACCAGCAGTCTGGGCCAAGCTGGAGATGATGGTGAATAGACAATTGCAAGGTTGTCAGCACCAGCATCAGAAGAATCAAGCCTTTGGCAAGAAATATGGCTGAGGTTGCTCAAGGTGATTGAATGGGGATGACCAGTCTCAGCAGAGCTGGAAGTCTTGCCTGGGCATGGGAATGACATGACTGGCACCTGAAGACAATTGTGATGTTTCTCCCAGTGTTTAGTTGAAGCAAGTTTCAGAATTAAAGACCAGGTGCGGGCAAGTTATTTGGTAGCACACAAGAAGTTGTGAGATGAAGATAGGTGGTGGGGAGGTTGAGCTGTCAGTGAAGTATGTGTGAAAGCTGGAGTTTCCGCAGAATTACACATGGCTAGAGGTGCTGTGATTCTAATCAGACAGGGAACCAACTTAAATCCAACACTGCATGGGATCATCGAGAGAGACAGCTGCAAAGCCACAGTCACAGAATCAAGACAGGCTTCCAGCTCCTGAACTGTCTGTCTGGGGATGAGCTGAACTCTACTGGAACATTGCAATTAAATAGGGGGAGAAGTGGAATCGGTGGCGGTGTCTCTTTGTGACAGTAGTCTGGTGATTTTTCACAGCAAAGTGTCTGTGCAGTGGAGGAATTCAGTGCTGGTGCTTAACTTTGAACCAATAGCCAACAGTCACTTAGAACCTTGGTGTGATGATTTTGGAGGTGCTGGTATTGGCCTGGGGTATACAAAGTTAAAAATGTCACAACACCAGGTTATAGTCCCAACAGGTTTATTTGGAAGCACTAGCTTTCGGAGCGCTGCTCTTTCATCAGGTGGTTGTGGAGTGCTTATCTTGGCGTGGATAGTAGTCATGATTTGGAGATGCCGGTGTTGGACTGGGTTTAAAATCTCAACACCGGGTTATAGTCCAATAGGTTTAATTGGAAGCACATCAGTTTAACCTGTTGGACTATAACCTGGTGTGTGGTAATTGAGAGTAGCTATTGTCTTTGAGCTGATGCCTTCAGGAAATCATTTCAAGAAAGCACTGAATATGGAGATGGAGCTGTTCATTATGGTGCTAGCACCAGGAGTGTTTTCTTTAGAGTTAATCTTTGTTCAAATTTGGATAGTGTGACTTAATGAAAACCGAGCAATGGATCAAGATTGATGGAGATCAGAGAGATTTGATTGTACTCAACTTGTCTTGAATCATATAAATATTGTTCCATTTAATGGACTGTCAACAGTCCCCCTACGACCCACCCTCCCATCCTGGCACTTTCCCCTGCCACCGCAGGAACTGTAAAACCTGTGCCCACACCTCCTCCCTCACCTCTATCCAAGGCCCTAAAGGAGCCTTCCACATCCATCAAAGTTTTACTTGCACATCCACCAATATCATTTATTGTATCCGTTGCTCCAGATGTGGTCTCCTCTACATTGGGGAGACTGGGCGCCTTCGAGCAGAGCGCTTTAGGGAACATCTCCGGGACACCTGCACCAATCAATCACACCGCCCTGTGGCCCAACATTTCAACTTCCCCTCCCACTCTGCCGAGGACATGGATGTCCTGGGCCTCCTTCACCACCGCTCCCTCACCACCAGACGCCTGGAGGAAGAATGCTTCATCTTCCATCTCGGAACACTTCAACCCCAGGGGATCAATGTGGACTTCAACAGTTTCCTCATTTCCCCTTCTTCTCTCCCCCCCCACCCCCCCACCCCCACGTCGCCCTAGTTCCAAACTTCCAGCTCAGCACTGTCCCCATGATTCGTCCGGACTTGTCCGACCTGCCTATCTCCTTTTCCACCTATCCACTCCACCCTCTCCTCCTTGACCTATCACCTTCATCCCCTCCCCCACTCACCCATTGTACTCTATGCGACTTTCTCCCCACCCCCACCCTCCTCTAGCTTATCTCTCCATGCTTCAGGCTCACTGCCTTTATTCCTGATGAAGGGCTTTTGCCCAAAACGTCGATTTCGAAGCTCCTTGGACGCTGCCTGAACTGTGCTCTTCCAGCACCACTAATCCAGAATCTGGTTTCCAGCATCTGCAGTCATTGTTTTTACCTCAGCAGTTTCAAATAGTCTTTCCTAAACCGAGTAGAGAGTTAGTACAAAGCAATGCCTCCCCTACAGTTTCTCAACAAATGCTTTCGCCCTGGTCATTGAAGGACAGCATAAAAAGCGTTCATAGCTTCAGTTTCACGTTCTTTTCCTGCTCACTGTGCTCTGGCACCGCCAGGGCAGCTGAGTAATGAGTTGAGTGGGGAAGCAGGAGAATTGTAAAAGGACTGGGGTGAACATGTGTCTCCAAGCAGAACCATTCCAGTTTCAGTGGTTGCTGAGCTCAGTGACACGAGCAAACTAAAGTGTTTGTAAGATTGGAAGCAGTCAATTTGTGAAATGGATTACTCACTTGCTTGGCTTTTTGTAGAGATTTAAACCGACTTTGCAGTGAGGTAGACAGGACAGAAGGTAAGCTTATCTTTATTTTGTCATCTTCCCTCATGATTTTAAAACAAATATGATTAGTTCCTTTTTAGAAATTTTGTTTGTCTGTTGCAGTCCTGTCTGATTTTATCAGTGTTGCTGCAATCTTTGATTCCACTGGACCATATGCCTCCTGCTGTTTGTGAGTTGTCCTCAGTGGAGAGTTGAAGGCAAACTATTTTCCTGCAGATCTAGAGAATAACAATCATCATAAATTCTGCAGTCTTCCCTTCCATTGCCAATATTTTGCCTTAGAAGATATGGGTCATGGGTCTCAGTGGGTTACTCTTCAGAGGGTTCATGTGGACCTGTTGGGCCGAAGGGCCTGTTTTCACATTGTAGGGATTCTATGCAGTTTATATATGAACTTAGTATCACAAACCACTTAGCTCTTAAGCATATGTGGGAACAAGTTCAGAATCACAGTGCATTAATGTCAGGAAAAAGTGCTGAAAAACTGGACATTTATTCACTGGAGCATAGTTAAGGAAGAGTCTGGCAAAGGATTTGAAAAGTAGGGGTGGTCTTTAGGGAGAAGGCTTTGATAAAAGGATATGAAAGCTTTTCAACTTGTCTCTTTGGGTCAATGTAGGAGTAACTAGGATAAGGCTGTTCCCACTGGTTGGTGAATCGGTGCATGGATTATAGGTTGAGGGTTATCACCAAGAGTTGGGATGGGAATCTGTGTGTGGAGGGGGCTGTTCCAACAAGGAATGCTATATTACAGATAACTATCAAGTCAGAGGCTAACAGCTGCAAGACAGGTGAACATTGTGGAAGGGAAATACCAATGTTGTTTCAACAAAGGGAGATGGAATCATGGCTCCTGTTGTTAAAAACTCCTCAGTC
This sequence comes from Chiloscyllium punctatum, assembly GCF_047496795.1. NCBI lineage: Eukaryota > Metazoa > Chordata > Chondrichthyes > Orectolobiformes > Hemiscylliidae > Chiloscyllium > Chiloscyllium punctatum. Next base: position 61,535,371 of record NC_092784.1, read on the forward strand.
AGTTGCAACAAATCTGTTTTTATTTTCCAGATGAAGCTGTCATCACACTTGAATTAAACCCAATCAGATTGAAAGTGAAGGACAGCCAATGCAAAGAAATTCCTTGTGTGTTAGAGTTTTATTACCTACAACCCCCAAATAATAGTAGCACACAACATTCAACACACACACCACCTGCAGGTAATGAGTGCTCCAAGAGAGTGGATGGGGGTGTCAAGAACAGACAGGAAGACAAATGCAAATACAGCGTCAGATCTCGGGAGTCCCTAGGTTGTGTGAATGAAATGACGGCGGCACAGTGATTAGCACTGCTGCCTCACAGCGCCAGAGACCCGGGTTCAATTCCCGCCTCAGGCGACTGATTGTGTGGAGTTTGCACATTCTCCCCGTGTCTGCGTGGGTTTCCTCCGGGTGCTCCGGTTTCCTCCCACACTCCAAAGATGCTCAGGTCAGGTGAATTGGCCATGCTAAAATTGCCCGTAGTGTTAGGTAAGGGGTAGATGTAGATGTAGGGGTATGGGTGGGTTACGCTTCGGCGGGGCGGTGTGGACTTGTTGGGCCAAAGGGCCTGTTTCCACACTGTAAGTAATCTAATCTAATCTAATGACCTGAGTCAGTGTTTAGTTGCTATCTTGTTTCTTTAGTAATAACAAAAACAAAAATGTTCTACAATTCTGTGACTTGTTTTCAAGTTGCTTTTTATCAGCTAGTTTTGGAGATTGACTGACTGGAATTGAGGAAGTAAACTTATTCCCAGTATCCTCCTTATTCTTGTCAATATTGCTTTTCTCGTGCTTTTTGAAACTGAATTCTTTGCAGGTAACTGGTCACCTCTCATAGTGAAGTTATGCAAATGTGAGGAAAACAAGAGATGTGAATTTCTTGATAGCTTCCTGAGTTTGATTGTAGATCGTAATTCTGAGGCAGCCAGTTTCATGCATTCAGTGTTTTCTAGGCTTGAGATGATCAGCCATCTTAGGTCAGCAGTGTTCTTTTCAAAGCTGTTTTCAGTTCATGAAAGTCTCTGGCATTCAAGTCCAAATCATAATATTTAGACATGGTTATGATCAAGTTTAAAATGGACACTCAGAATATCCTGCAAGCCAAGTCAGTTGTACCAGTACATCACTGTGGAAATTCCTCAACATTGTCTCTGAGGCCCAACTGTCATCTTTTGGATAAATCCACCCCTGCCCTTATGAGGTCAGATGTGGGGAAGTTTGCTGATAACTGTACAATGTTTAGCACCGTTCCTCACACACTGAAGCAGTCCGTACCCATGTGCAAAAAGAAAATCAAGGCTTTTGCTGACATTTGCCATGAATGCAAGTTGCCCGCTAATTGCTCAGCAATAATCATCTCAAATGAAAGCAAATCTAACCATTGTCCTTTAGCTTTACGTGGCATTACACTTGTTGAATTGCCTATTGTCCTGAGGTGGGATGAGAGTGATGTCCAATAGGGCATGGACTGCAACTCAGTGTAACAAATACTGATACACAGGTGAAACAAGAATGAGGTAGAAAACCGACTTGTTCCCCACACTTTGTTTTGAGCTGTTTGAATATCATGAAATTGGTTCTGCTGTCTTCAAGTCCATCTGCACCACGATGCTGAACTGTGCTGTGTAGAAGGAAACAGAGTCCTGATCAGCTCAATATAATCATAAGAGCAACTGAACTCTGGGAGTTACCAATTGTCTTAAACACATCGAGTTAAAACAATTCATGACATTTCTCTATTCCCTTGATGCCCCAAAGTGTATTGCAGCTACTAAGAGTTGTGAAGTCGTTCTTGTTTGTAATGTAGTGAAACCCACCTACCAGTTTGTGTGCAGCAAGATCTCTCAAACATCAAGGTGATCAGTTGATGTCATTTGATGTTGGTTCTGACTGCATGATGTAGTTGTTCTTACGAGGGCCATGACCACCTCGGTGTCCAGTTAGAAAGACAAAGAGGAGTCTTGACTTCACATGTCATCTGAAAGACATCAGTTCCAGTATGAAAGTACTCAGTGCTGCACTTGGGTGTTGGCCTAGATTATGTGCTTAGGCCTTTGAAGTGGGACTTTAATCAAAAACCAATGATTCATTGATGTCTCATCAGAGAATGGTACTATCTTGTCAAAAAAATAGCGCTGCTGCTTTTGGGTGTGTTTGCTCTGAGAAGCAAGAGAGGCACCAACGTTGTGCATCATTCTGAATGTGTGGCATATTGGTGTAATGCATAAATGCCTAACTGATGCTATATTAGAGTTTAGAAAACAAAGTATTTACAAAGCTGAGAGCCCTTCAACAAGGAACTAGTTCTAGATTTTAAAAACAAATTACAACGTGCGAAAAGACAAACAGTAATGTTGATGTATAAATAGTGGAGCAGGCTTTTGTAGTGCAACAAATAAGATTTACTTGAGCATCACATTTTCCACCTTTCTTGCTCCAAGGCGGCAGCAGCAGCACCCGCTCATGAGCCATTTATTCAAACCAGTGACTGCAACATGACATTATGCAACTCATGCTGCTATTGCGTTTTGTTTTCGCAGGTCTAGCTGATTAAGGATTGGAGAAGGCACATTAAACATCCGTATACAACTGAAAGGTCACTGTAATTTCACCTTTAGTTTAACATTTGTGGTTTTAACGAGGGTCACAGAAGTAACTTTCTAAATGAGAGTCCATTTGATAGGAGGTGATTGTCAGATTTAGAGTAGTTTCACATCATTGTTCAGAACGTTAACTTCCAAGTCCAAGTCAGCTGATCAGCTTGGTATCTTGATTTCTAGTACCATATTCCAATAGAGACGAGAAAAATGCAGAGGCAGATGATGGAAATGGTCAGCTTAATGGCTGGAAATATTGTGGAAGGGATTGAACATGGTGATCGCAATCACATCAGTCACTTTTCAGAAGTACTTCAGCTCTGATCTTATTCAGTGTTTAATAACTCATTCACACTTCAGAGCATGTAAAGGATGCATCTACAAAGTTAAAGGAGGCGCTCTTGTGGAGCATTGGTAGAGTCTCTATCTCTGAACCAGAAGGTCCACCTGCCTGAATGTCAGAACATATCCAGATGGCCACTTTCTGCACTTTGGGATTCCCTGATTCTACGAATAGGCTGATTAAGTGTCTGTCTAAATGCCTACTGAATGTTGGTATCATATCTGCTTCTACCATCTCTCTTGGCAGAGAATTTCAGGTGCCTTACACCCTCTGTTTAAAACAAAAACTTTTTTCGTACATCTTTAAATTTGACATCTCTACCCTGGCAGGAAAAGACTCTGTTCTGTGTCTCCACCCTATCCGTTGCCTGTCATCATTATATATAATTCTATCTGGTTGCTCCTCAGCCTCCAATGCTCTTGTGAAAACAATCCGTGTGTCCAACCTCTCCTTATAGTTAATACAACCCACTCCAGGCAACATCCTGGTAAGCCTCTGCTGGACCCTCTCCAAAGTCTCCACTCTTTCCTATGGCATGGTGACCAGAATTGTGCCCACTACGCCACATGTGGCCTGACTAAAGTTTATGCAAAATGGCTTGTAACTTGTACACTCTGTGCCCTGAGCGATGAAGGGAAGCATGCTGTCCGCTGCCTTTACTACCTTATCCACTTGTGTTGCCACTTCTCTACCTCTGGCCTCACTAGCACATGGCATAGGGTGTAATCTTGAGATTAAACCTTCAAGGTCCTGTTTTACAGCTTCTTACCTAACACCTAAATTTCCTTTGCAAGACTACATCCCTCTCTCTCATTAGTACCAAGGTGGACCGTGATCTCTGGCTGCTCACCCTCCCCTTGTGGAATGTCTTCTGCCTGCTCAAGGACATCCTTGACCCTGGAACCAGGAGGTTTCCTGGAGTCTTGCCTGTGACCACAAATGCATCTGTCACTGACTATATAGAGTCCCCAATTACTGCTGCTTACCCTGCTGTACAACAAAGCCAGTCATGGTGTGTCTGATCTGGCTGCTTTGACCTGAGAGGCCATCGTCCTCAACAGAAACCAAAGCAATATCCCTATTTATGTCCACTCAATGGATACCAGCTTCTGATGGCACTCAGTATGTGCTGATTGAGATCCGATTCCTTCAGAGAGCCAATGAAAGTGTCATTAGTGTTAACTGGCCAATAGAATATTGCTGAGAATGTGGTGCTGGAAAAGCACAGCAGGTCGGGCAGCATCTGAAAAGCAGGAGAGTTGATATTTTGGGCAAAAATCTGCCATCAGCCCTTCTGATACCTGATGTAGGGCTTTTGCCTGAAACATCGACTCTCCGGCTCCTCAGACGCTGCCTGACCTGCTGTGCTTTTCCAGCACCCCACACTCCACTCTAATCTCCAGCATCTGCAGTCCCCACTTTGGCCCAAGAGAATATTGTTACTATCCAGAACAGTCGAGCATCAGCATGTAGAGACTGTCCGTGTTTCCACTTGCATTACAGCACTGAGGACGTTCCTGTTCCGGTATTGTAGATAAAGAAACAGTGGAGTAATTTTGAGGAATTTGCTGAACTTTATTTCGATCCCTGCAGTTGATAATGTCATCTTTCTCCCAAATGCAGAAGGAATGCTTGGGGATTTCCCTGTTGCTTTGCAGATATAAATTTCAGTGAGCACAGTATTCCAACAAGCCACATGTTTCTGATTATTGCTTGAGTATTTTGGGTTGAATTGTACAATTTGTCTACATCTCAGTGAGTAAGGAAATGTATTTTGGCAAAATTGAGCCAAAGGCAAGGTATTTCCCTGGATCAGTCCTTAGTTTGTGCTGAGACCACTGACTTTTGTCAGGACATCAGGCATTACATCAGATCTCTGTATCCCTGTTATCAATTAACAGAAAGTAATCGTTTCTGCTCTTTAGTGGATGTACAATTAAGACAGGACTGGGAGCCATGGACAGAGAGCCCTCCTGTTCAGGCTCACATGAAGGTGCTGCAGTGTAAAGGGAGGAAGGCTTGGCTCCTGTGCCAATGTATTCCAGGAGGACAAGCGATGCAAAGGTTACTGTGGGTGCATTGTGGCGAAATGAGATTGTGGGAGCTTGGTGAAGGAGAACTTGTCGAGCTAAACTCAAGTGCAGCTAAAATCTGAAGCTCTGTGGGTTCATCACTTCCCCTTCCCCTCTATTCCTTCCTTTTCCCAAAATGGACAGTTCCTGTTCCATGTTTACAAGTTATCTTGACGTCCATACACCTTTGAATTGAGTTAAAAATCACACAACACCAGGTTATAGTCCAACAGGTTTAATTGGAAGCATGCTAACTATAACCTGGTGTTGTGTGATTTTTAACTTTGTACACCCCAGTCCATCACCGGCATCTCCAAACCTTTGCATTGAAGTACTATATGTAAGTAATAGCAGATAATACAGGCATTTGGCAGCTCATGCCTCCAGATAAAATTCTGTTCCTGGTTTTCAAGGTCCTCCAAGTCATATCTCCTCCAGATCTCTCTCTCCACCTCCAGCCCTACAAGTTGTTTCATGGTGGGGGAATTCAAGGTTATGGGGACAATGCAGGTGGGAGGAGCTGAAATGATGCACAGATCAGCCATGATCTTAATAAATGGCAGAGCAAGCTGGATGAGCCAAATGGTCTACTCCTGCTTCTATTACTATGAAACCCTTTGAAATCTGATGCTCCTCTGATTCTGCCTCTTGTACGTGCTTGATGTTAATTACTCTAGAACTATGTTTTCAGCTGACTGGGTCTTTATCACTGAAATTCTCTCCCTTAAGCTCTGCTTTCTCAACCAATGACTGTTTCGAGAACCTGCTCAAAGTCCACCTGTTTTGTTCAGCTGTCCTAAAATTGCTGTTGTTTGATAATACTCCTGTGTTGAAATTTGGGACATTTACTCTTGAAGACACTATATTAATTGAAATTATTGTATAGTATTGGTGTAAAAGAGCTGCCTAACTTGTGCACAGGACCATGGATGGTGACAGATGATACAAGGCTCCAAATGATCAGTGCTGAAAGTGCACAGCAGGCCAGGCAGCATTTTTGGAGCAAGGCTGAGCTCATGTTCCAGGTTGAGGTGTTCTTTTATCAGTAATTTCTGACTTTAATTTATTCCCAAGGAAAGTTGTCAGTATCTGTTAGATTTGCTTCTCCTTCCACAAACGCTGCCAGAATCGTGGGCGGCACGGTGGCACAGTGGTTAGCACTGCTGCCTCACAGCACCAGAGACCCGGGTTCAATTCCCGCCTCAGGCGACTGACTGTGTGGAGTTTGCACATTCTCCCCGTGTCTGCGTGGGTTTCCTCCGGGTGCTCCGGTTTCCTCCCACAGTCACAAAGATGTGCAGGTCAGGTGAATTGGCCATGCTAAATTGCCCGTAGTGTTAGGTAAGGGGTAGATGTAGGGGTACGGGTGGGTTGCGCTTCGGCGGGGCGGTGTGGACTTGTTGGGCCGAAGGGCCTGTTTCCACACTGTAAGTAATCTAATCTAATCTGTCCCACACTATTGTCATAATTTTCCAGCATCACTGTTCTTTTGCGTCCATTTACTGTGTGAATTCTAAGGATTCAGGCTCTGGAGGGAGTGAGACTCCTTCTGTGCTCGCTATCATTTTGAGGTTTTGGATGTGACTGGTTGTTGGTCACTGCTTTGGATGTTTTTCTGTTTTTAACCTCATTTGAATGCTCAAGTCTTGTCTTCCACGTGCACTGTTTCCCTCAGGAGTTTCCTTCAAAACCCACTGCTTAATGAGAATTTGCAGGATAATGCCTAATTTTAATTGCAGTTAATGACCTTCTATTGTGTTAATTTATATGTGCAGTTGGCATACTCTTCACTTTGCCTTTAGAAAAGCAATTTCAGCTGTTCATTTTCATCTATCAAATCTCAATCTTGATGAAACTCAGTGATGTAACATACTGGTGTAGAACCCAGTTGGCATTGCTTTCACGAGGTTGATGAAAAGCAGATGCTGAGCCACTGTGCCCACCGTAGGGATGATGAGAGAAGTGATGATTTTTGGGTAGGGTCTGGAAGGAGAGAAAATTCAAGAGGGATTCCAGAGAGACCGGTTGACTGAAGGCTCAACTGCAGAGTGAATGAACGCAATTGGAGCAGAAGTTACCTCCCGTTATGTAGTGCCTGGGACATTCAAGACCTCCCATGGTTCTGTTTGGTTCTTCAGGATTGTATGTGAGCAGAAGCACTGTTCTTGCAGGTGAAATTAATATCTGGAGCACTTAAAAGCTTTGGATTCCTGTCAGGTTGCACATGGAGATGTGAGTTCTGGATGAAATGTGGGAAATGATTGATTTTTTTTTCCCCTGAGAGTTGGACATGCTGCAATGGATCAATTTGATGCTGCACATTTGTAATGGCTGCCACTCGCTGCATTGCGCCAGGCACACAGTCCTGCTTTAACTGAGGAACTTTGAGTCTTGTGTTCTGTTTGCTATAGTTTATACAGACACTGTTCAAACTGGTTTTGTTTACTGTAGTTTGTTGAGATATTGGTTTGATGTTAAATAAACACTATTTGATGCAAGTTATTAGTGCACAAATAGTGGTATTGTCTCCTGTGGTGACCTGCACCTTTAATGAACTGCACCTTTAATGAACTGAGGAATCCCCTTATCCTTCAAAACCAATGGCAGTGCTGATCCTAAAGCAGTGTCTTCCAATGCTGGGCTCCCTCAAACTATTCCCTTCAGGAGTGTGGCACGTCCTTGGGATCCCCATGCACCCAATCTCCCACTGTCAGTGTGGCACTCATCAGGCCCCCCTCCCTATGTCTCTCTCCCTCTCCTCCCTCTCCCTCTCCTCCCTCTCCCTCTCCTCCCTCTCCCTCTCCCTCTCCTCCCTCTCCCTCTCCCTCTCCTCCCTCTCCCTCTCCTCCCTCTCCCTCTCCTCCCTCTCCCTCTCCCCCTCTCCCCCCTCCTCTCTCTCTCTCTTCCCCCTCTCTCTCTCTCTTCCCTCTCTCTCTCTCTTTTCCCTCTCTCTCTCTCTCTCTTCCCCCCCTCTCTCTCTCTTCCCTCTCTCTCTCTCTCTTCCCTCTCTCTCTCTCTCTTCCCCCTCTCTCTCTCTCTCTCTTCCCCCTCTCTCTCTCTCTTCCCCCTCTCTCTCTCTCTTCCCCCTCTCTCTCTCTCTTCCCCCTCTCTCTCTCTCTTCCCCCTCTCTCTCTCTCTTCCCCCTCTCTCTCTCTCTTCCCCCTCTCTCTCTCTCTTCCCCCTCTCTCTCTCTCTCTTCCCCCTCTCTCTCTCTCTTCCCCCTCTCTCTCTCTCTTCCCCCTCTCTCTCTCTCTTCCCCCTCTCTCTCTCTCTCCCCTCCCCCCACCACTCCTGCCTACCCTCCTCCCTTTATCCCTCCCCTCCTGACCCCGCTTGCACTGCCAACTCCCTTCCCTCACTCCCACCCTTCTGTGGTGATATAGCATTCCCTCTAGAATCCCCAGCTCACAGTACATTTATCCTGCCCTAAACCATTTTGCTTTCGTGTGCTTAACTCGTCAGATAAAAATTGAATTCACAATCTCTGCAAAGCAGTGTCCATGCAATGCATTGAGCCAATGATCTGGGGAAAACCTGTTCTTGGTAATGTTATTAAATCCGATGTGATCCCTTTCTGTTCCAGACGACATTTTGAATTGGAAACATGGCACTGTGCCCCTGTACTGTGATGAACTCTGACACCAAGCTGGACGGATGCCACTCTTCAGCGTCAGGCTTGAGGGTACACCTGTACTGGTCAAGCGAAGGTCCACAGGACCTTGTTTTTACCGAGGGGGAGCTGGTTGCAGAAGACATATGTATTCTGGCTGCACAGAAATGCTGTAAGGAAGATTTAAATTCTCTTTTCAATGTTTCTGGCATGTCCATTACCAAACCAGAATTAAAGTTTTGTCTCAGTACAATACACCCCTGGAGTATAATTCAGAATAGGAGGCTGTTGACCTAGACCTGGGCTGGCTAATGCTAGTTGGGGCAGGAATAGGGTGGTTACCCCTGACATGGGAAGACCAAGGCATTAGATGAGGGGCTCCCCCATTGATGTGTGGAGAATACAGCTGCAGTTCAATCAGATAAACTGTCCATGTGTTCACCATGGAGTCCCGGCAATCGTCCCCATACCTTGGTGAGAATTGGCAGATTCATGGGATCGCTGGCTTGCAGGTTTATCTGGTATGCAATAAGGATTAGAAACGACACAATTACAGTGCCTGAACATCAGCTGGTCCCTGCTGCTGTGAAATGCATGTGTGTGGACAGTGGTTAAGAACATGGTTAGGATAGACTGCCCAATTTGCCCATAAGTACTGTCAGAGCAAGCTCTCCCATGTCTGGGTGCAGCTAAGCAGTTTGAGCCAGTGGAATTATCTTGTCAGGAAGGCTGGAATATCAACAGGTGAAGAGAACATAACATCCAACACAGCAGGCAAGAAACAAATCAGAGTGACATCTATTCATCACCAACAGCGGAGCCCACTGGGCTAGCCAATGCAAGTTCCAGTCAGAAGCTGGTCACTCACCCTTGGTCCTATGATGTTGCCTAGACTAACCCTGCCACAAAAAGTAAACTCTGTACCAGGTGTGCTGCTGCTTCAACTCCAAATTAGCACTGATTACCCTGAGAGAAGTTGAAATTATGACCCTAGTAATTTAATTTGTATGTGTTTTTTTTCCCAAGCCATTTCCCCACTATGCCACAACTTGTATGCACTTTATGACTTAAAAGAGAATCTTTGGTATCCTCCGAATCATGTCTTCAAGATTGACAAGGATCTGTGTTTGACTCTGCACTATCGTATGAGGTATGTGGATTGCTCACATGCACCATCAGTTCAGCTCCTTCCTACATCCTGACAAATAAAATCAGGGCTTTCTGAAACTGTGGAATGCAGTGTTGAGACATAGCACCGTGATTTCAAAACCTTCTGCAGTTTTGTCTAAATCTCTCTCCTGGATTTTATTGGGAATGGGCCAACTTTAGATTAATGGGGAAATATCCCCTACAGTGCCCTCCTGACCAAGAGATGATGAAGGGGAGATGATGGCCTATTGAGAGAGCCATGCAGCATACAAACAGACCCTTCAGTCCAACCAATCCACACCGACCATAATTCCAAACTAAACTAGTCTCCCTGCCTGCCCTTGATCCATATCTCTCCAAAAGTTTCTCATTTATGTACTTATTCAAAAGTCTTTTAAACATTGTACCTGCATCCACCACTTTCTCTGGAAGTTCACACCACACATGAGCCACTCTATTTTAAAAAAAAATTGCCCCTCGTGTCTTTTTTAAATCTTTCTCCTCTCTCCTTAAAAATGTGCCCCCTAGTCTTGAAATCCCCCATCCGAGGGAAAAGACTCCTGCTATTCATGTCTATTCCCCTCATAATTCTATAAACTTCGATAAGGGCACCCCTCAACCTCCTACCCTCCAGTAAAAAAAAAGTCCCAGCCTATCCAGTCTCTCCTTATAAGTCAAACTCTCCATTCCTGTCAACAGCCTGGTCAATCTCTTCTGAACCCCCTCCTACCTAATATCCTTCCTGTAGAAGGATGATCAGAACTGGACACTGCTCCAAAGACGACCTCACCGACCTCAGTATAACATCCCAACGCATATTCAAATGTCTGAGCGATGAAGGCAAGTGTGCTAAATGGCACCTTAACCACCCTATCTATACAAGATCAAACTTCAGAGTTATGTACCTGAATCTCAAGGCCTCTGTTCTACAACACTGCCCTAGGCCCTACTTCTAATTGTAGAAGTCCTGCCCTTGTTTGTTGTACCAAAATGCATTACCTCACATTTATCCAAATTAAACTCCATCTGCTGCTCCTCAGGCCATTGACCCAATTGATCAAGATCTCTGGAATCTTCGATAAGCTGCTTTACTGTCCACTATAGCGCTAACCTGTGAACCATGTCTTCTGTATTCTCATTGAAATAATTTGACAGTTTGGTATTATTGCTGGACTGTTAATCCACAATGTTCTGGGGATCTAGGTTCAAATCCTGCCATGGCAAGTGGAGTTTGAATTCATTTTAAAAAATCAGAAGGTAAAGAAACTAATGATGACCATGAATCCCTTGTTGATAGTTGGAAAAATCCATCTGGTTCACTAATGTGCTTTAGGGAAGCAAACTGGGTTGTTACTGGGTCAGGCCTACATGTGACTTCAGACCCACATAACGTGGTTGACTCTTAATTACCCTCTGGGCAATTAGGGGGGGGGCAATAAATGCTGACCCAGCCAGTGCTGTGCCCACATCTTGTGAATGAATTTAAAATAACTATGAACGCTGGAAATGAGTAGGAGATTGTTCGGATTTTGCTTTCGGACATTTAAGCAGAGCCCCACAATATCCCATCTTTCCCTGACCAGTTGCCTGAATGGTTTACCATTTTGGCCTTTAATTCTCGATGTGCACAGCTCTTGCTCGTGGATTCTTGTCAGCTTCACCTGTGACTGAAGCCAATCACAGGGAGGTAAGCAGTCAGACACTGTCCACTCACTGTCTAGGCTGCAGCAAATCTCATGTTTCCTTCATCACTCTGCCTTTTTGCCTGTAGGTTTTACTTTAAGAACTGGCATGGCATGTCGGAAAAGGAACCTCGGGTATACCGATGGACACCGAAAAGGAATGACTATGAGAAATTCGACCAAGGCAGCCCTCTGTTTGACCACATGTCACTGAATTACATCTTCTCACAGGTGGGCAGTGTTTCCATCAAGGTTTTTGCAATCCATAATTTCGGTGTGGGTGTATGGAGCGGTCTGTTTCCCTGTGGCACACTGTTGCTTTGTGTGAGGTATTGGCACCAGCACATGAACTCCTCAAATCTGTGCTTTCTCAATCCTTCCTTATCTCTAACTGTGTGCAGTGCATTGTCATACATCTTACTCTGGAAGATTTTCTTGACTGTTGGGTGTTTTTTTTAAATTCCAGACAGGTTTTTTCAACCTGAATATAATTTCTGTTTATGTTCTGTAAGCAATCGACCATGAAAAATATCTCAACTTGAATAAAAGTGATTCTTGGTTTGCAAAGAATGGTGCATTTATTAGTTAGCAAAATGCTTACCTCTGAGCTTGTACAGTAAAGGCAATCAGATTTGCTGTCATGGTTACTGAGAAAGTTGTCCATTTTACTGAGACCCAATACATATACAGATGTAGAATTTATTTTCAGCAGAACGCTGATTCCTATCAGGAACGTGGTTCCACTGTGACTGTCCATTGCGATTTTACCCCAATGGTCACGAAGTACAAATTCTATTTGTCCCATTAATGCTGCACCACCCTATTGTGACTGACTGAAGCTTGTCAGAAAAAGATGTGGTTCTCTTGTCATTCTTTGATTGAATTGTCAAGATTGCTTTGCAATTGGCCCATGCAGTTCCACTGAGTACATTATCATGCACACCCTCCAGTGCCAGAGATGTAGTGCTTTTTGATAGAGGTGTGGCTGTAGTTCAACACTGTTGGTAAAAAACTGGGGATTCTGCAGCAGTTTGGACCCAAATTAGTCCTTCAAACAAGTAGCCCCAAAAATAGATGAACCAATCGTTTATAATTGTGGGATCTTGCTATGTTAAAACTGACTTGCTGACAAAACTACAGGTTAACAGGCTTCAAAATAATTCCTGAGATGTACTTGTTATTTATTTGAGAGCTGTGATTAAGATTTTTTTTTAACCATTGGCAATCGATTGAAATCTCTCGGGTTGTTTATTGGAGGATGGCTGATCAATGCTGTTCCTGTGTTTCCAGGGTAAATATGATTTTGTTAATGGCATCGCTCCTCTCAAAGAGCCACAGAATGAGCAGGAATTACATGTCTTCCAAAATGAGAGTCTGGGAATGGCTGTGCTGCATCTTTCGTATATTGCGGTCCTGAGTGGACGCTCACTTAGTGAAGTGGCCAAGGAAATAAGGTGTGTGAGTCAGCAGCTGTAAGTCTGTCTGAATTGATAACGTGGCAGAATGCCTTTCCATTATTCCATGGAGGCATTTGGAAGAGCCCAGATGCTGGAAAATTGATTGAGGTGTTTGTGTGATGTAAATATCAACATGAAGATGTGTGTTTTCCATCTTTGGGGTGATGTTGTTACATTGGGAGGAGGGAGATGGAAGGGAACAACAGGACGAAGCTTTCCCTGTGGAGATTGCACTTGGGTGGTGAAAGGCTGCCATCCAGGATGGGTATGGAGGGAAGGAGCTTGGGGGGGCTGCTGAGAAATCAGGATATCCAGTCAGACATGGGACATTTGTATGTTATGTGCTGGGATAATAAATGGCTCACAATGTGCTTGCACATGTCCTTTTCATAAGTTTGCATTCTCCTTTCATCTTTATTTCTGCTCCCTACCTACACAGAGAGGGCAAGTTGGAGAGAGAAATAGGGATGTTTTTAAGGCATCTGCCAGGCTTGCCAGTCTGTGGAAGCCCAATGAAGGATGCAGCAGCTGTCGTAGTGGTGAGGATTTGGTGGTAATGCCTTTATCTGCTTGCTGACACTGACCAGCTTTTCTCTCTCCTTCTCTTTGTCAGCTTTAAGGGGTGCATCCCAAAGACATTCCGTGCAAAAATAGACAGGTGCAATGCCCTGACCAAGATCCGGCTGAAACGTGGCTTTCGGAAGTTTGTGAGGAGCTTCCACTTGCCTGTGGTTGGTTCAGGGAAAGTGATCCAGCACGACATTATATTCAAATACCTCTCTACCCTGGAGAACCTTTGCACCAACTTAGGAGGCGAGATCTTCCGTGTCTCGTATTTGGAAGTGCTTCCAGAAAGTAGCAGGACCCCATACATAAACAATCGGAATTACCTGCAAACCACGGAGAATATCATCTGCCCCACATTACCTACCCAGGAATATGAAGTGCTGGTGACTGGGACAGAGGGAATTCAGTGGAGAATACTCAAGAAGGTGAACATGGATACTGTAACTGACCACCACACCACCTTCCTTCTCTTCAGTCTCCTTCTCTCTCTGCTCTTCTCTTTCTCTTGTCAACGCTTCTCTCTCCCATCTCCCCTTCTCCTTGGGGGCCTTGCAAGTACTGATATTGTTCTTCTGTCGTCTTTACTGAAAGGTCAACACTGTCATTGCAGCAAATACTAAATAAAACTGATAGTATGTCTCTCTCAGCAATAGAGCACTGAATAATAATAGTGTATGCTCTACAGAACTCCAGTTCAGACAGCATCCAAGGAGCAGGAAAATTTTCCTGCTCCTTGGATGCTGTCTGAACTGCTGTGCTTTCCCAGCACCAATCTAATCTAGAATCTGTTTTCCAGCATCTGCAGTCATTGTTTTTATCTACAGAACTCCAGACAAACTGAAATCTGATGACTTGTCTGTCCCTTCACAGACTTTCAGGAGGTCAATGGGGCATTGGTGTCCAAGCCTTAGAATAGAGCTGCCTTGACCTTTATATTCCAATAGCACTGATAAGGAGTTTGCTCACTGCCCTTGATAGGTTCCTCCCACCTCGTTTGTTGAATCGCATATTTGCACGTATAAGGGCTATTGGGGATGAATGGGGTGACATTGCTCTGGTTTTCTTCTCCCTCTTCTGTGGATGTTATTTTGTCCTTTCATTCTTTGACGTACCGGCCATTCAAAGTTCAGGCGAAACAATTCAAGGATTGTGTCGTAATAATTGTGATGGTCTTTTATTTTAACTAGCCTGCACCCTTCAAAAAGACTGGCTGGAAGGGCAAACCAGCAGACAGTGGCAGTGGCAAGTCGAGTGAAGCAGTTGAGTTCACTGAGAAGCCATATTCGCACTTCTGTGATTTCAAGGAGATTACACACTTGGTCATCTCTGACTGCAGGGTCAGTGTTCACAGACAGGATAACAAGTGTCTGGTGAGTAACCTTCTGCACTCTACCTTCCTCTTTGTCCATTTGCTGCTGTCTGTTGTCGCGTACTGTTTTGGTCACCCACTGGCTTAGTGCCCTGGGGCACGTGGAAGGTTTTTTGGAGTGAGCTCAGTCCTGCTCTCACATTACAGAGTAACCTCAATTATCTGAGTGACATGGACAGGCAGTATTTCGTTCAGGTAATTGATTATTTGGTTAATCAATTAAATGCCTTTCCTCTGGAGCTCTGAGTTTTTTTTAAGTTGGCTCCCTGTCCAAGAGACGAGGGAACAGCACACTGCACATGAGCACGGAGGGGTGTTTTGATTTGGTGGGATTCTGTGCTTCCCACATTGAAGAGAGGATCGTGTTGAGGAGGGAAGCAACTTGGAGACTGGTTGGGATGGAAGCCATGGAGTGAGTTTCCTTGTCCTTATTTGAGACCAAAGGAAAAGAATGAAAAGGTAAGGTTTTTCTCTCTGTTGGAAAAATTTCCATTCATTCTGAAATGAAAGTTGTTGGTGAAAGATCACTGTTGTTTTGAACATTTTGAAGTAGATGTGAAGCTAAGCCCTGGAGGGTTGGTTTGAAATCAATGCCTCCTTTTGTTTTACAAATTGGAGCAGTTATCAGTTATCCCTGTGATTGGATATGCTGGTGGTAAATGATTACAGGGCAATAGGAGCTTCATTTCACTTGATTACAGAAGGAATGTGGGAGGGAGAGACAAACCAGGTTTTATTGTTTTGTATGCCTGAATTTGTGCTGCTTTAGAACTACAGTTAGAGATTTCTGCTCGCAACAAAGCTTTCTGACTTGGCAAGGTTGTCATGCTGCCCCTCGGTTTGCTGATTGTAAGATCACTTCTGCAAAAACTATTTGGTCCAATTAGATTTGTCCTCGCACATTATGAAGCCTGAAGAAAATGTTTAAGCATTTTCTTAAACAAGTCAGAGTGTACCTAAGGGAATGCACAGAAGAAATAAAGATTCCAATCTGAAGGCTGCAGATTTAGTCCTGTCCTGTCTTCGATTGGTCTTTCTCACTGGGGCTTGTCAGGCAGTCTAATTAACTTGAGGGGAAGATGATCAACCCAAGTTCCTGTTTGTGACTGTGGGAAATATACATCGAAACCAAGCTGAGATGTGGCTGCTGCTTCACAGCAGAGTTGCAGGTGGTCAGGACATAAAAACCGACCAGAGTCCACGCTTTAAAGTATGATATTCCATTCCTCTGATGTGAGCATCCCTGTTTTTATTTGATGGTGAGAGTGCCTTCAGCGAAAGTTCCAGAACGGCTTCAAAAATCTGCCAATCACTCTCCGCTCTTGAAGATAAACATTTTTACCAAATAAACTCTTAGATCTAAAGTTAATGGTCCTGCAACCATTGTTGTTTTTGAAAGGGAGTTCCAAACATTAAAAGTAAGCTGGATAGCCTGGGGTTTTCCCCCTGGTGCACAGGAGGTTGAGAGGTGACCTTCGAGGAGTGTATGACATTCTATGGGGAATAGATAAGATGAATGACCAAGGATCTTTTCTCTTGGGTGGTAGAGTTCAAAACTAGGGGGTGTATTTTTAAGGTGAGAGGAGAAAGTTTTTAGAAAGGACAGGAGGGGCAATCTTTTCAGTGGTTGGGTGAAATGAACTTCCATGGACGGAGGTATAGTTATACATTTAAAAGAAATTTGGATAAGCACATGGCTGGTCAAGGTTTGAAGGGATATGGGCTAAACTCCGGCAAGTGGGACTAGATTAGTTTGGGAATGTGGTTGGCTTGGGAGAGTTGGGTCAAGAGGTCTGTTTCCATTTAATATGATGCAGACTTTGTCCACTACCCTGTGTGTGTCAAAGTGCTTCCTAGCATCTCTCCTGAATGGTATGGCTCCAATTCTCAGACAATGCTCCCCAGTTCCAAAATCCCCAGCCAGTGGGAACAGTTTATTTTATCTACCCTGTCTTTTCCTGTTAGTATCTTGAAGATTTGTTCCAATTGTCCCTTAACCTTCTAAATTCTAGAGAAAACAGGCCTAATTTGTACATTATCTTCTCAAAACTAACCTCGATCCAATTTCCTGGCTCCTTCAAGCTCTTTTCCATCGTAACCTTTGAAAATTAGATAAGTGTTTTCAAAATCCCAACTTGGAGAATTCAGAGATATTGTCAGTTGTGATGGAGTCTGAATCAAGTTTTCAGATGTAACTATGTGGGAAAGTGGTTAACAGCATGTTGTTCAGGAACCCCAGTCAATACTGATATGGTTCTGGGAATCCCTCACAAATGCTGATCCTTTGGCGATCCAAAAGATATTTCATGTCAACTAGCTAGAAGACCTAGCTGGTAATTGAACTAAAACAGAAAAGACAGGTTGGACACAGTTGTAGAGATGGTGTCCTGAAAGGATGACGTCAGGACAAATTTTGCCACCTTCCTAGGTTAGATTCACCTTCTATCCAGTCTTCAGATGCAGTACTAAAGCTCATTGTTTATTTAATCTGTAGGACCTTGTTTTGCCCTCACACAAGCAAGCACTCTCCTTTGCAGCACTGATAGATGGCTACTCTCGCCTGACCACTGATTCTCACCACTACCTGTGTCATGAGGTTGCTTCTCCACGTGTTGTGCTGAGCATCACCAGTGGCATCCATGGACCAATGCAGTAAGTTTCACCTGGGCAGAGTTAACCCTGATCTGTTCTTTTTCTTTCTGCATGTTTGTTGGTGTGGGCAACAGAAACCTTTCCATAAAGCCGCAGTAATGCTGCCTGTATACTGTCCTTTTCAGACACTCCCAGGACACACAGAAAATGGGTTTGGTTGCACTGTTCAGTGCCTTTGCCACTGTCCCCAGCAAACACTTCCAAACAAAGTACAATGCAGCGTTAGATACAGAGTAAAACTACGGCAAAAGTGTGGGCTGCAGATGCTGGAAATCAGAGTCTACATTAAAGTGGTGTTGGAAAAGCACAGCTGGTCAGGTAGCATCCGAGGAGCAGGAAAATCGAATGAAGGCCCTTCATTCCTGATGGGCTTTTGCCCAAAACGTCGATTTTCCCACTCGGATGCTGCCTGACCGGCTGTGCTTTCCCAGCACCACTCTAATGTAAACAGAGTAAAGCTACCTCTATCCCTTCCCCATCAAACCCTCCCAGGACATGTACAGCACAGGGTAAAGTTCCCTCGACTTGGTCCGAAACGTATACCTTGTAATTAATCACAGAAGAGCATTCTTGCACCATGGTCGTTTTAATTGATCAGGACAGAAGACTTTGCAAAATCGTTTTGACGTGATTTTTCAGAATGTGGGCAGTGCCCTCATGAGTTACTCGGCAGTGAATTGTAGTGAGACTGAAGTGACATGTGCCAGTCAGTGTAAAAATGACTTGCACTCTTCCCTGAAAAATACCTTTTGACAATGCACTGCCAACTCTGCTGCTAACCTGTAAATCACCAGGATTATTGCTCAGCTGGTCTGTCAACTCCAGCACATTGAGATAACCAGTGTGAGCCAGTACTCTCAGAAGCAGACAGAGGCTGTGTCAGCTTGGGATGATTTCCACCAACTGCGATCTTCTGGATTTGACTGAACCCTGAAGTGAGAAGGTGTGTTTCTGCTCTCTGCATCTCCAAGTCCCAGTCCCTTACTCCTAGTTCAGTTTGTAGTTCTGTCCACTGTACCACCTACTCCATGCAACGTTCCTATAACACCACCTCTTGTAACTTGTGTTCCTTATTGATAACCCATGTCAATAATACACCAGGAAATTCAAGGCTAGCATTTGCCAGTATCAGTCATCCCCCCTAATTAACATGTCTCTGTTTATACACTTTGTAAATCCCAGTCAAGATTTGAGGAGTAGGAAAAACAAATTCTGTCAGCATTGGACCTCAAGTTTGTTTTGGAGAGAATTATATTCTCTTCCTTTAGAGAGAATTTTGGCCCCCATATTGATCTCTCAGACTTGAAGAAATAAACGCAGTTGATCCAGAGAAATCGTACTCTGTGCATAACTGCATGTACAGCTTGTTAGAATGCATTGTTTATCTTGGGCTTGGTCTTCTCCCACTTTATTTTCCCCATCTTCCCCTTGGTAAGGGTACAGTGTGATTGTGTGTCATGGTGTGATGGGATACATTGTGATATATGGTGCAATATAGTACAATATTGCCACAGACTGTTAGTGTTTTGATATCGTTACTCAGAAGTTTTAACATTGCGAACAATTGGCAATCCATTCATAGTTTAATTCATTGTGTGAGAGAGATGTAAAGGAGTAACTGTGGGACAAGGAGGAGACATTGAACCTTTGCTTCATTGTTTCCCCACAGACCACACTATGTCACTAATAAACTCCGTCGAGAGGAGAACAAGGAGGGGCTGTATGTGCTGCGGTGGAGTGCTTTAGACTTCAGTAAGATTATCATGACAGTTGTCAGTAAGGAAAAGCCTGAGGTATGTAAACACTTGGTGCAAATCTCGAATTTATAAACCGCAATGTAATAAACTACTTGGGATTGTGTTGGCATGATTCTGTGGAGTGTAAATGTTGGAATGGGTTGGGGGGGTGGAGTGGGGAGGAAGTGGTGTGTCTGTGTGTGGGGAATATACCGGGCCATCTGCTGTTGCCCAGCTGGGGAAGCAGTACAGACCATCATCATGCAGCAGGGGGACCAGGAAGGTGAGGACAGAAACCACTCATAGCCACCCTGCTGTTTCATCAGGCTGCTCAGGCCTTGGATATGAAGCAGTGGATCACCATTAGGTTCCTATTAGACAGGAGTTACCACAGATAGATGGGAATATTGAATTTGAAGCACAAACAGGATCTTATTGAAGGCAGGACAGGCTCAAGAGCCTGAATGGTTGACATCTCCTGAATCTTTGTTTACTGCGAGTGACTCAGCAAGTTTGAACATAAAAGATTGGTCAACAACTGTCTTGCTTTCTCAATTGCTCAGAACTTGAGGGATGGTGGTTCTTGGCTGTTTACATGTGATAGTCACAGGATTCCACAGACAATTTGTCCCACCCTAATTTCTTGTCCACAACAAGAATATACACTGTGTTATGTGCAAGTACTTCCAAGTACAGGCTAAATTAATAAATTCACTGAGCTTCATGCTGCTTCTCATTAAAAGGACTTTCTCCTCAAAAGGCAATATGTACATAATGGTGTAATCACGCAATAATGTATCAGTATAATGGTGAAGACAGCACAGCTGAAGAGTGCTAACTAAACAGGAATGCTTGATGGTGGGAGCGGGGCCAGAAAGCACTAATGGCTTTGCTGTTAAACATTATGGAAATGGGGCCTCTTCAAAATTGTTCCACAAAGCTTTTCTTTTACAATAAAGTCACAACATTAATGGAGACAGGAATTGGGTGACAGGGTGTTTAAAAGGCCAAAACTTTCCCTCAGTTACATTAGGGTCACGAACTCCTGTTATATATTAAAAAAAAGCATTGCTTATCAGTTGGCCTCTAATTAGTGTTTCACAGTTCACCCTGACATACACACCCAGAGAGAGAGAGAGAGAGAGAGATAGACGCAGACACACAACCCCTCCCTGCACTTGCCAAAACAACGGAGTCATCATTGGCTGTGGTTCTGATTAACTATGCTTCTGAGTTGCTTACATTTGGAAATATCAAAAACCTGAAGAAGCGTGAAAACGTTATGCCATTTATTAGTAAGGAGCTCGTCACATTAGCAAGTGAACAGGAAGAATTGCTTTGGAATAGAGAGAGAATTTGCTGGAAATCGTTGTGACGGGAGAAGCAGTGTTAACATTTCAGGTTAAGGATCTTGAAGAGTTGATATTGTGTTCAGTACAGATCTCAGGCCTGCCAGAGGCAACTGGTAAACCAGTACTTAGGGTTAAATTTGGATGATTATCTTGCGTGCTTGAAAATGAAATGACTGAGACGAGCTCATTTTATGGCATTAAGGCTTTGGTTAATATGTTGTGGGTTAGTTTTCATTCAGGTAAATGATAACAGCATGATAGGATCAGGCTGCACAATGCAGACTTTTGTTAGCACAGTAAATACTGCTTTCCATCAATGCTCTTGGGTTCTATATAACAGAAAACTCTGAAAATAAACAATGACTTGTGTGTGTGAAAGAGGATAGATTTGCATTTCAATTACCATACCAGAAGGGGCATATGTTAAATGTAAATCTCTGAACTTATGCTGAGAAATGTTACACGTTTTTGCACTCCTAAGTGTGGTTATCCATGGAGAGCAGTGATTGGTGCTGTGTAGGAATACTCTGTCTGCTCTTGGTCTGCGGCATTCCTGATGTCATGAATAATTATTGCTTTTCCTTTCTGCTGGTGTTGACTGAGGGGCATCCATTAGAACTGTCTTTTTAGTGGTACCTCTGGATTATTCACAACCAGAACACACCAACTCCACCAGTGAGTTCCTCAAGAACATAGCTTGATCTCTGCTGCTGAACTCAGACCCAGAGGAACCAGTCACACTTCCTGTTTCTCTCTTTCAAAAACATAGCTGAACCTGTGAGGTCATTTCAGCACTCCCTGAGCTCCAAGACTTCACTCAGTTTATCTTGCTCTTGTCCACAAGTATAGAATCCCTCCAGTGTGGAAACAGGCCATTTGGCCTTACAAGTCCAAACTGAACCAGTAACATTTAATTTAGCAGGACGAAACCAGTTGTGGAAACAATTGGGTTAATAATTACTCTGTTCAATTGAGATGATTTCAGAATGGGCTCTGAAAGGGCTAGTAATCTGTGATTGTCACATATGTTCGCATGAAAATACATGTGCAAAATGAGGTAAGTGTAATTTTCAATAATTTGTGGATGTTCGCACTGCATCCCCTGAGCTACTTGTGTTCAGTCAAATACCAGCCCAGCCCATGACCTTGTGTTCCCTGTTGGAGGAGTGAGTGCCTTTCTGGCCTGTTGCCCATTCATTAAAGTAGTGGCTGATTATCAACCTCCAGCTTCTTGTAGCAGTCCCACTAGCCTTCATTGCTGTAGTATACCAATGTAAGTTGTGAATTTTTACTGCTCAGAGAGTGATTTGCCTGACAAAGCAGCTCAGGAGGAGATTATCAGATTCCTTATTAGAAGAGGAATGTTTTTCAGTATTGAATGCAAGTTTTCCTGTCCAGCACTGACCTTGTTATGTTTCACTTGCAGTTTGAATTATTGAAAGGTTCTGGGAATTTTCAGGACATGAAGCAGTTTCAGATTGAGAGGAAGGCCCCAAATGCCTATGTGCTGCAGGGATGGGAGCGGTCATTCCCCAGTGTGAAGGAGCTCCTCGAGAGCCTCAAGGGCTGCCTGCTGAAATCAGGCAACGAGAGCTACATGGTCAAAAAGTGTTGCCCGCCTCTTCCTCATGGTAAACAGCATCGTCAGACTTGTGTACTTTTCCTCCCTGTGCTCTTCATGTAGTCTTTACAATTGTGCACCTCCAAAGCTGGGAAGGCACTGTGGAAGGCTGATGTGGAATTGCAGTTAATGATTCTCCTGGTTTCCCTTGAACAAAAGTTTGACAACATCACAGTCTCTCAAAGGCATGTCTGTCATTTCTTTGAGATCATACCCACCCTGAGGACCACTTGTAACTCGGGGCTCCTCAATTCACTATCTCCTCCCATCTGATTCCCTGTCAGAGGGTTCCACTCTGCTTCCTTTAGATTGCACTGAGCACTCTTATCCTGAATAGGTATGTGCAAATTCTCAATTCCCTTTCGCAGTCCCTACCGTTTCAAACTCGACCACACTCCCAACTCCCCCTCAGATTGCAGACACTGTTGCACCGTTTCCCCTCTCCCTCTGATTGTAAATGGTGCTTCAACACCCTTCTTAGTTTAAAATCTGTAAAAACAATATTATAGATTTTTTTGGCAGTGTGCACTCTGTTTTGCCTTTCAGAATTCTCCAATCTCCTCATCACGAAGAATGTGAAGGACAGTGATGTGCGACCACTCACAGCTCAGTTAAACCTGAGTCAGCTGAGCTTCCATCAGATAAGGAAGGAGGAAATCATTCAGGTGAGTTTGTTATCCCCCCCCCCCCCCCCGCCTTACTCTGAGTCTGGGCTGTTGTGACCAACCTGGATGGATGTGGGAAACTGCCTCCATGATCTA
The DNA here is from genome assembly GCF_047496795.1 of Chiloscyllium punctatum. NCBI lineage: Eukaryota > Metazoa > Chordata > Chondrichthyes > Orectolobiformes > Hemiscylliidae > Chiloscyllium > Chiloscyllium punctatum. The sequence continues at coordinate 61,558,341 of NC_092784.1, forward strand.
TGAGGACTCGCTCTCTTGTGCATCTCACACCATAAGGGAGTGACAAGACCCACATAGCATTGACTTGAAAAGTTGCAAATTATTGGTGATTGACGAAGATCATTCAACCCATCTTCTTTGATCCAACCACATTGTCCCTAATCCTTCCCACTGGAGTATCCAGTTCTTTCATCCCTGGCTGGGATGTTGTTGTGACTGCAAACAGGAGATGTCTGGTCTCACCCCAGTGCAACACTGAGAATGTTGTCAGGCTGGTTAACTTTGACTCTGTCTTTACAATCTCTTGTATCTTGAGTTCTGAAGAAGGGTCACTGGATCTGAAATGTTAACTCTGCTTTCTGTCCACAAATGCTGCCAGGGCTGTTGAGATTTTCCATCTATTTCTGTTTTAGTATTTATATCTTGATTTCTGCTCAGGTGTTTCATTCAGAAGTTGAAAAGCCCATTTCATTTTATTCCCTCATCTCACAACTCTCACTGAGAGAAAAGTATAAACCTTTTGTTCTCTGAATTGTTCCTTTTAAAGATTCTCATACTGGGTTTATAACTTTATCAATGCTGAATGATGTTTGTGTGTATTTGTTTTGATGTTTCAGTAAATAGATAAGTATTTTGAGATAAAGGCACTAGCTTTGTACACCTGGGTTTCCCCCAGACAAGTACAGGGTCAGAATGCTGTTGATGAGGTGCTGTCACTTTTGTGGTTTCACTCCTCTGGTTTAATGTGATCAGTGACAAAAACATTCTGGTTGATCATTGGACGCACACTAGAATAGAATGCTTTTCTTTCATAACTCAAGGTGGTCATGTTCACTGCTATCTCCAAACTGGGTTCTGATTTTCTTCATGATCGCTCTGTTTTTCTCCCATCTTGCAGCTATCAGGTCCTTGTTGTGCAGGACCAGTCAGTCTGTGACCACTGTCCGCAAGGTCATGTTGTCCAGGTGTAAGCCAGAGTGTGGAGTGTCAACAGCTGTTTGTCCACAGCTGAACACAATCCTGTTCTCTCAGAATATATGATCAAGATGATTGGATATCGTGCGCTTGGTGTGCTCCTGATCTGTCAAGAGCTCAGGCCTGTTTTACTCCTCCTTTAGGATTGATGCTAACACAGTTGAGAGTTTGTACTAGCTCTTTACATAGTTGTACATTTTAATTTTATTGTACACTTTGGAAACTCAAGGCTCCAGAAATGCTGACCAATTCATTATTAACTACCTTCATGGAGTCAGAGAGATGTACAGCATGGAAACCGAACTTTCGGTCCAACTTGTACATACAGACCAAATCTGCCATGCCACTAAGTCAAAATCCAAGCATTAAAATCAGTGTTGTGGTTCTGTTCGCCGAGCTGGGAATTTGTTGCAGACGTTCCGTCCCTGTCTGGGTGACATCCTCAGTGATTGGGAACCTCCTGTGAAGCGCTTCTGTGGTCTTTCCTCCGGCATTTATAGTGATTTGAATCTGCCACTTCCGGTTGTCAGTTCCAGGTGTCCGCTGCAGTGGTCGGTATATTGGGTCCAGGTCAATGTGCTTATTGATAGAATCTGTGGATGAGTGCCATGCCTCTAGGAATTCCCTGGCTGTTCTCTGTTTGGCTTGTCCTATAATAATAGCGTTGTCCCAGTCGAATTCATGTTATTTGTCATCTGCGTGTGTGGCTACTGAGGACCGACACAAAACGACACGACCAGCTCTCCTTAGTAGCCACACACGCAGATGACAAGCAACATGAATTCGACTGGGACAACGCTACCATTATAGGGCAAGCCAAACAGAGAACAGCCAGGGAATTCCTAGAGGCATGGCACTTATCCACAGATTCAATCAATAAGCACATCAACCTGGACCCAATATACCGACCACTGCAGCGGACACCTGGAACTGACAACCGGAAGCGGCAGATACAAACCACTACAAATGCCGGAGGAAAGATCACAGAAGTGCTTCACAGGAGGCTCCCAAGCACTGAGGATGTCACCTAGACAGGGGACGAAATGTCTGGAACACAAATTCCCAGCTCGGCAAACAGAACCACAACAACGAGCACCCGAGCTACAAATCTTCTCTCAAGCTTTGAATTAAAATCAGTGATATTACAGTGTAGATAAATTGCATAGCTTACGTGACACCAGCTTGTAAGATCCCAGTTCATAGTCATTGCTGTGGATCTGGAGTCCCATTTAGTCCTGATCAGGTGAGGACAGCAAATTTCCTTGCCTAAAAGGCAGTGAACCGGTTAGTTTTATCACAGCCTGTAATAATCTCCATTAAGCTGGCTCTTGAATTCCAGAGTTGTTTAAAGTTCAATTTTAAATTCACTATCTGCCTTGGTGGGGCTCAAACCCACATCCCCAGAACATTAGCCTGGGGTTCTGGATTATAAATCTGGTCACGTTATTCCCATGCCACTGTACTCTGGCACTAACGGTGAGAAGATATTTCACATTTGAAAGCTTTCTTTACCCTGCAAGAAACTGGCATTTGTAATGGAGTTTATACCAATAGTAGGAAGGAAGAGGGCATGGCGCCAGAGTATCAGAAACCTTCATTGCAGAGGCAATAGAAATATGCCTTGGGGGCCATGTTGTCAAAGCAGCTTTTTGTCAGGAATCTGGTCGTGTTGGGTGGTGGTTTAAAGGTGGTTCAGGAGCCTATATCCTGTTCAAGTTGACTTTGCATCAAACAGTTGTATTGAGTGATGTGGTGGAGGGCCCTGTTTTCGAGAGGTGTTTTCTTTTCCTCACTGAGCTCTTCCACAACTCCAACAATTTCCCTTACTTTTAAAGGTTGATGTGCTTCTTTAGCCTTGAATGTCTCACGGTGTTGTCATTAACTTGGGTCCAATTGGCTTTCTGTTCTGTGGCCCTTTTCATAATGTCACATCCCAACAATAGCCATCTGGGTTTCTTCAGCTGGTTCCCCAAAACAAAATCATGTGATCCATTCTGGAAGTCATAGAGTCATAGAGATGTGCAGCATGGAAAGAGACACTTCGGTCCAACCCGTCCATGCCGACCAGATATCCCAACCCAATCTAGTCCCACCTGCCAGCACCCGGCCCATATCCCTCCAAACCCTTCCTATTCATATACCCATCCAAATGCCTTTTAAATGTTGTAATTGTACCAGCCTCCACCACATCCTCTGGAAGCTCATTTGCGTGCCACCCTCTGCGTGAAAAGGTTGCCCCTTAGGTCTCTTTTATATCTTTCCCCTCTCACCCTAAACCTATGCCCTCTAGTTCTGGACTCCGCGATCCAAGGGAAAAGACTTTGCCTATTTATCCTATCCATGCCCCTAATAAATTTTGTAAACCTCTATAAGGTCCCCTCAACCTCCGACGCTCCAGGGAAAACGGCCCTGGCCTGTTCAGCCTCTCCCTGTAGCTCAGATCCTCCAACCCTGGCAACATCCTTGTAAATCTTTTCTGAACCCTTTCCAGTTTCACAACATCTTTACGATAGAAAAGAGACCAGACTGATTGAGTTTTTTGATGAAGTAATAAAGAGGATTGATGAGGGCAGAGCAGTAGATGTGATCTATATGGACTTCAGTAAGGCGTTCGACAAGGTTCCCCATGGGAGATTGGTTAGCAAGGTTTGATCTCATGGAATACAGGGAGAACTAGCCATTTGGATACAGAACTGGCTCAAAGGTAGAAGACCGAGGGTGGTGGTGGAGGGGTGTTTTTCAGACTGGAGGCCTGTGACCAGTGGAGTGCCACAAGGATCAGTGCTGGGTCCTCTACTTTTTGTCATTTACATAATTGATTTGGATGCGAGCATAAGAGGTACAGTTAGTAAGTTTGCAGATGACACCAAAGTTGGAGGTGTAGTGGACAGCGAAGAGGATTACCTCAGATTACAACAGGATCTGGACCAGATGGGCCAATGGGCTGAGAAGTGGCAGATGGAGTTTAATTCCGATAAATGCGAGGTGCTGCATTTTGGGAAAGCAAATCTTAGCAGGACTTATCCACTTAATGGTAAGGTCCTAGGGAGTGTTGTTGAACAAAGAGACCTTGGAGTGCAGGTTCATAGCTCCTTGCAAGTGGAGTCACAGGTAGATAGGATAGTGAAGAAGGCGTTTGGTATGCTTTCCTTTATTGTTCAGAGTATTGAGTACAGGAGTTGGGAGGTCATGTTGCAGCTGTACAGGACATTGGTTAGGCCACTGTTGGAATATTGTGTGAGGTCCATTGAACCAGTTTATCCCAATGGGATCACTCTTGACTCTCTGGAATGTTGGGGGCAATGGTTACATGGATTGTATAGAGATGATTGCCTCAATGCACCAACACACAATTCTCAGTGTCACTGATTCCTCCCTGAACATTAAGATTTAATCGAACGCCAACACAAACCACAGTGTTTTCTGTTTGCAGGAGCACCATCTGGGACGGGGAACAAGGATGAACATCTACGCTGGGAGGTTTTGTGAGGGTGACGAGGAGGAGGAAGGAGAGATAGCCTCACCCTGTGGAGTGGGCCGCAGTGAAGCGCGAGATCTCCGTGTGGTGTTGAAAGTACTCGATCCTAGTCACCGAGACATTGCATTGGTGAGAAAACCAGAATGGAATCTGATCATAGTGACAGGAGTAATTTCTTCAACTCAGTCCTGACACCTACGTATAACTGAAGAAATGAAAATATTTCTTATGTTGCTGCCCTTCACAGCTGCAGAATATCCCAATGTGCTTTCTCGCAAATCACGACACTATTGTAACGAGGCCATGTTTGGACAAATTTACATGCAGCAAGCTTCCATGAACAGCAATCTGACACAAATTCCATTGACTGTGCCTTGGGATCTTTTCCTTCTGCTGGAATGGCCCAGACATTGGGTTAGTGTTGCACCTCTGACAGTGCAGCATTCTCCCAGTATTGCACTGAAATATCCTTTCCCTACAATGTGCTCTTGTTCCGGGAGGGCACTCAAAATAATAACCTTCTGCTTCCACCCAGTAGCTGTGTGTTGTGGTAACATGACCAGAACCAGCAGTGAAGGTGTTAGTTAACTGGGAAGAGGAGTTGCAACTCTGGGGTTGATGGCCAGAAACTGATGGGGAGCTTGTGTTCTCCAGGAAAGAGGATGGTGGAGAGGATTGAACAGTTAGGGTGTTGTTTGTACAGGAACTTAAGTCTGGGAGCTCAAATATGTAGGAACATAGGAGGGACAGGAGCTGTTTTGTGCCTTCTATAAAAACATAAGACATCGGAGCAGAAATTAGGCCATTCAGCCTATCGAATCTGGTCCAACATTCAATCATGGCTGATCACTGTGTCAACCCCATTCTCCCTATAACCATTGATCCCTGGATAATCAAGAACTGATCTACCTCTGTGTTCAAAATACTGAATGATCTGACCTCCCAACTTTGTGGTAGTGAATTCGGTAGGTTCACCGCTGTGAAGGAGTGGCCTTCATTCGCCAGCATGTTTACTTGGTTACAGCCCCAAATGGTACAGCGAAGATAGTGAAATCATTCAGAGAATTTAAAAAGGAACAAGGTCAAGATATTAAGAGCGATATGGGTACATGGTGGCTCAGTGGTTAGCGCTGCTGCCTCACAGCGCCAGGGACCCAGGTTCAATTCTAGCCTTGGGCAACAGTCTGTGTGGAGTTTGCACATTCTCCCCTTGTCTGCATGGTGTTCCTCCGGGTGATCCGGTTTCCTCCCATAATCCAGTGATGTGCAGGTTAGAGTGAATTGGCCATGGGAAATTGCCCATAGATTGCAAGAATGTGCAGGCTGGGTGGGTTAGCTGTGGGAAACGTAGGGTTACAGGGATACAGTAGGAGGGTGGGTCTGGGTGAGATGCTGTTAAGAGGGTCAGTATGGACTCAATGGGCCAAATGGCCTGCTTCCACACCGTAGGGCTTCACTGGTTCTGTAAAGGACAGTTATAGTCTTAACAGTCAAGGATTAGCATATTGAAAGTGTTGTTTCTTGCTTTATTTACAGAGCCATGTAGTTTTAGAGTACTTTTTCAAGTTTAAAGGTGTGAAAGAATTGATGCTTTATAAGGGAAATGGATGTTGGGGTACAGCTATGACCTGCTGAATTATTTCCTTTTCTATTTAACCAGTGTGTGTATGACTGCATTCCTTCTGTTAACCTTGCCTTGTTTTATATTTGAGGTTTTGATAATCCTGTGTGTGTATGGTTTTCTTTGTTTGGCAGCAACTATAATCAAGCGAGTTTTACCCTTGATGAGAGGAGTTTAGGTTCTTGTATGTACACTGTGCTAGTGTTGCAGCTTGTTCACATAATGCCAGGTCACCCTCCAGCAGCTGCAGTTTTTGTTGGTATCTTCTGACTGAGCTGCATTGCTATTCACCTTAGCTATGCCCCACGTGATTGTATAAACCTCTGTAAGGTCACCCCCTCAACCTCAATTTTGCTTTTTATTTTTCAGGCATTCTTCGAGCTGGCCAGTCTGATGAGTCAAATATCTCATGCTCACCTTGCCTTCGTGCATGGAGTCTGTGTGCGGGGCTCAGAAAGTAATCCATAGCTTTTTCACACCTTTTAAAACTTGTGTTCAATGCTTTATTTGTTTATATGGCGAGGTTTACAGCCTTTGAGTTTCTCCATCATTGATAACCTGACAAATGGATCATGCAGAATTCCTATTTCCTCTCCAAGCACACTTCACTGTGATTTCCAGGTCCCCAGTCTGGGGTGTGCTGTCAGAAGGAGCAGTAAAAGCTCAGTTCCCTGTCTGTGGTGTGCTGTTGGAAGGAGCAGTAAATGCTCAGTTCCCCAGTCTGTGGTGTGCTGTTGGAGCAGTAAATGCTCAGTTCCCCAGTCTGTGGTGTGCTGTTGGAGCAGTAAATTCTCAGTTCCCCAGTCTGTGGTGTGCTGTTGGAAGGAGCAGTAAATGCTCAGTTCCCCAGTCTGTGGTGTGCTGTTGGAAGGAGCAGTAAATGCTCAGTTCCCCAGTCTGTGGTGTGCTGTTGGAGCAGTAAATGCTCAGTTCCCCAGTCTGTGGTGTGCTGTTGGAAGGAGCAGTAAATGCTCAGTTCCCCTGTCTGTGGTGTGCTGTTGGATCAGTAAATGCTCAGTTCCCCAGTCTGTGGTGTGCTGTTGGAAGGAGCAGTAAATGCTCAGTTCCCCAGTCTGTGGTGTGCTGTTGGAAGGAGCAGTAAATGCTCAGTTCCCCAGTCTGTGGTGTGCTGTTGGAAGGAGCAGTAAATGCTCAGTTCCCCAGTCTGTGGTGTGCTGTTGGAGCAGTAAATGCTCAGTTCCCCAGTCTGTGGTGTGCTGTTGGAGCAGTAAATGCTCAGTTCCCCAGTCTGTGGTGTGCTATTGGAGCAGTAAATGCTCAGTTCCCCAGTCTGTGGTGTGCTGTTGGAGCAGTAAATGCTCAGTTCCCCAGTCTGTGGTGTGCTGTTGGAAGGAGCAGTAAATGCTCAGTTCCCCAGTCTGTGGTGTGCTGTTGGAGCAGTAAATGCTCAGTTCCCCAGTCTGTGGTGTGCTGTTGGAGCAGTAAATGCTCAGTTCCCCAGTCTGTGGTGTGCTGTTGGAAGGAGCAGTAAATGCTCAGTTCCCCAGTCTGTGGTGTGCTGTTGGAAGGAGCAGTAAATGCTCAGTTCCCCAGTCTGTGGTGTGCTGTTGGAAGGAGCAGTAAATGCTCAGTTCCCCAGTCTGTGGTGTGCTGTTGGAAGGAGCAGTAAATGCTCAGTTCCCCAGTCTGTGGTGTGCTGTTGGAAGGAGCAGTAAATGCTCAGTTCCCCAGTCTGTGGTGTGCTATTGGAGCAGTAAATGCTCAGTTCCCCAGTCTGTGGTGTGCTGTTGGAGCAGTAAATCCTCAGTTCCCCAGTCTGTGGTGTGCTGTTGGAATGAGCAGTAAATGCTCAGTTCCCCAGTCTGTGGTGTGCTGTTGGAGCAGTAAATGCTCAGTTCCCCAGTCTGTGGTGTGCTGTTGGAGCAGTAAATGCTCAGTTCCCCAGTCTGTGGTGTGTTGTTGGAAGGAGCAGTAAATCCTCAGTTCCCCAGTCTGTGGTGTGCTGTTGGAGCAGTAAATGCTCAGTTCCCCAGTCTGTGGTGTGCTGTTGGAAGGAGCACTAAATGCTCAGTTCCCCAGTCCGTGGTGTGTTGTTGGAGCAGTAAATGCTCAGTTCCCCAGTCTGTGGTGTGCTGTTGGAGCAGTAAATGCTCAGTTCCCCAGTCTGTGGTGTGCTGTTGGAGCAGTAAATCCTCGGTTCCCCAGTCTGTGGTGTGCTGTTGGAGCAGTAAATGCTCAGTTCCCCAGTCTGTGGTGTGCTGTTGGAGCAGTAAATGCTCAGTTCCCCAGTCTGTGGTGTGCTGTTGGAGCAGTAAATGCTCAGTTCCCCAGTCTGTGGTGTGTTGTTGGAAGGAGCAGTAAATGCTCAGTTCCCCAGTCTGTGGTGTGCTGTTGGAGCAGTAAATGCTCAGTTCCCCAGTCTGTGGTGTGCTGTTGGAAGGAGCAGTAAATGCTCAGTTCCCCAGTCTGTGGTGTGCTGTTGGAGCAGTAAATGCTCAGTTCCCCAGTCTGTGGTGTGCTGTTGGAGCAGTAAATGCTCAGTTCCCCAGTCTGTGGTGTGCTGTTGGAGCAGTAAATGCTCAGTTCCCCAGTCTGTGGTGTGCTGTTGGAGCAGTAAATGCTCAGTTCCCCAGTCTGTGGTGTGTTGTTGGAGCAGTAAATGCTCAGTTCCCCAGTCTGTGGTGTGTTGTTGGAAGGAGCAGTAAATGCTCAGTTCCCCAGTCTGTGGTGTGCTGTTGGAGCAGTAAATGCTCAGTTCCCCAGTCTGTGGTGTGTTGTTGGAAGGAGCAGTAAATGCTCAGTTCCCCAGTCTGTGGTGTGTTGTTGGAAGGAGCAGTAAATGCTCAGTTCCCCAGTCTGTGGTGTGCTGTTGGAAGGAGCAGTAAATGCTCAGTTCCCCAGTCTGTGGTGTGCTGTTGGCAGGAGCAGTAAATGCTCAGTTCCCCAGTCTGTGGTGTGCTGTTGGAGCAGTAAATGCTCAGTTCCCCAGTCTGTGGTGTGCTGTTGGAAGGAGCAGTAAATGCTCAGTTCCCCAGACTGTGGTGTGTTGTTGGAAGGAGCAGTAAATGCTCAGTTCCCCAGTCTGTCGTGTGTTGTTGGAAGGAGCAGTAAATGCTCAGTTCCCCAGTCTGTGGTGTGCTGTTGGAGCAGTAAATGCTCAGTTCCCCAGTCTGTGGTGTGCTGTTGGAAGGAGCAGTAAATGCTCAGTTCCCCAGTCTGTGGTGTGTTGTTGGAAGGAGCAGTCAATGCTCAGTTCCCCAGACTGTGGTGTGCTGTTGGAAGGAGCAGTAAATGCTCAGTTCCCCAGACTGTGGTGTGCTGTTGGAAGGAGCAGTAAATGCTCAGTTCCCCAGTCTGTGGTGTGCTGTTGGAGCAGTAAATGCTCAGTTCCCCAGTCTGTGGTGTGCTGTTGGAAGGAGCAGTAAATGCTCAGTTCCCCAGTCTGTGGTGTGTTGTTGGAAGGAGCAGTAAATGCTCAGTTCCCCAGACTGTGGTGTGTTGTTGGAAGGAGCAGTAAATGCTCAGTTCCCCAGTCTGTGGTGTGCTATTGGAGCAGTAAATGCTCAGTTCCCCAGTCTGTGGTGTGCTGTTGGAGCAGTAAATGCTCAGTTCCCCAGTCTGTGGTGTGTTGTTGGAAGGAGCAGTAAATACTCAGTTCCCCAGACTGTGGTGTGCTGTTGGAAGGAGCAGTAAATGCTCAGTTCCCCAGACTGTGGTGTGTTGTTGGAAGGAGCAGTAAATGCTCAGTTCCCCAGACTGTGGTGTGTTGTTGGAAGGAGCAGTAAATGCTCAGTTCCCCAGTCTGTGGTGTGCTATTGGAGCAGTAAATGCTCAGTTCCCCAGTCTGTGGTGTGCTGTTGGAGCAGTAAATGCTCAGTTCCCCAGTCTGTGGTGTGTTGTTGGAAGGAGCAGTAAATACTCAGTTCCCCAGTCTGTGGTGTGCTGTTGGAGCAGTAAATGCTCAGTTCCCCAGTCTGTGGTGTGCTGTTGGAGCAGTAAATGCTCAGTTCCCCAGTCTGTGGTGTGCTGTTGGAAGGAGCAGTAAATGCTCAGTTCCCCAGTCTGTGGTGTGCTGTTGGAGCAGTAAATGCTCAGTTCCCCAGTCTGTGGTGTGCTGTTGGAAGGAGCAGTAAATGCTCAGTTCCCCAGTCTGTGGTGTGTTGTTGGAAGGAGCAGTAAATACTCAGTTCCCCAGTCTGTGGTGTGCTGTTGGAGCAGTAAATGCTCAGTTCCCCAGTCTGTGGTGTGCTGTTGGAGCAGTAAATGCTCAGTTCCCCAGTCTGTGGTGTGCTGTTGGAAGGAGCAGTAAATGCTCAGTTCCCCAGTCTGTGGTGTGCTGTTGGAGCAGTAAATGCTCAGTTCCCCAGTCTGTGGTGTGCTGTTGGAAGGAGCAGTAAATGCTCAGTTCCCCAGTCTGTGGTGTGTTGTTGGAAGGAGCAGTAAATACTCAGTTCCCCAGTCTGTGGTGTGCTGTTGGAGCAGTAAATGCTCAGTTCCCCAGTCTGTGGTGTGCTGTTGGAAGGAGCAGTAAATGCTCAGTTCCCCAGTCTGTGGTGTGTTGTTGGAAGGAGCAGTAAATGCTCAGTTCCCCAGTCTGTGGTGTGTTGTTGGAAGGAGCAGTAAATACTCAGTTCCCCAGTCTGTGGTGTGCTGTTGGAGCAGTAAATGCTCAGTTCCCCAGTCTGTGGTGTGCTGTTGGAGCAGTAAATGCTCAGTTCCCCAGTCTGTGGTGTGCTGTTGGAAGGAGCAGTAAATGCTCAGTTCCCCAGTCTGTGGTGTGCTGTTGGAGCAGTAAATGCTCAGTTCCCCAGTCTGTGGTGTGCTGTTGGAAGGAGCAGTAAATGCTCAGTTCCCCAGTCTGTGGTGTGCTGTTGGAAGGAGCAGTAAATGCTCAGTTCCCCAGTCTGTGGTGTGCTGTTGGAAGGAGCAGTGGTAGACAATACCCAGCCTTTCCAGGAGCCACTCCAAGGCTTTGGTGGGTTCTGAGAAATGGAGGAAATAATCCTGATCTATGTTTATTTATTTTCACTAGTTATTGTCAGAAATTGTTTTCAGAAGTGGAGTCTTGAGTGTGAGCTACAGATCAGTAATACCCTGGCCAGGCAAGAATTGAAGCCACCTGTCTTGATGATTTATTATTCTATTGCAGAGGATTTATTTGGTTTGACACCCAGTCCAAGCAGGAGGCTTTTATGTTCTGTGTCTGTGGTGAGTGTTAATTAGGAGCTGAACCAACCTTCCTCCTCGGTACTCTCCCAGAGCCCTATCGAATTTCCGTTGCTGTCGGTCTACCTCACTGCTGATGCAATAGGGGGTCTTCCTCTTTGACTTAGTCCACGGCACTTATAAGAGAATCAAAATGAACTCGGGAGCCTTTTGCCTGAGGGAGAAGGTTTCCAATATGTATTGTTAAAAGGGGCTGGCATGTTGTTGAAATGGCCACCCTATTATTAACACATTTCTCCTGGACAAGACAACATTTAAAATTTATCCAGTCTCTCCTGACCTCACTGTGTAGCTGCCTACAAAGTACAATCAGTCCTGAGGCTATCGCCTTCCTAATCCAGTTCTGTTGCTCTGACTTGCTGGCTAGTTTTGAAGCTTGTTTACGGATTTATTTTTCTGTCTGACCATTGTGAGTACGCAGCACATTGTCAGCTGCTTGGCTGACAGTTCATGTTCATCAAACCTTTCTGACTCAAAGCCAAATCGTTACATATAACCAGCTTTTCATGGTTAACTCGTGTTACTCACCCAAGCTGCAGTGTTTGTTCAGAGAAGCTAGAACCTAGGACTGCCTGAGATGATAGTCTTAAAATGTATCCATAAAGCTGTCAGATTGCTGGCCTTCCTTTTCAAGTGGGGCTAGACTACAGTGGCAAGCAAGCAATCCTTTCATTGTCTCAAGCATCATACAGACTCCACCTGGAGCCTTCTCTTCAGATCTGGGCACTGCACCTCAGGAAGGGTGAACTGGCCTTGGAGGCAGTACTGTACAGACTGTCCGTCATGATACTGCGACTTAGCGTTATGAGGACAACTTGCCTCAACCCAGGTTTTCTCTTGCTTCTCGAAGTTTGAGAGGTGATTGATCCATGTGTTAAAACTGTTGATCGTGTAGATACAGAGAAGTATTACCCCTGATCAGGTAGTCAAGGATAGGGTTTTGAAATTCAGCCTCAGTCTTTCAGTGGTGAAATTGAGAGACAGAAAATAGGAATCTGCTGTTCTCCCCGTCAAGAATGTGTATATGTGTCTGCAGAGGGTCCGAGGGATATTTTGAGACTGGGATTAATGGGTATTATGTGGTTAAGGGGATTGAAGGATATGAGATATAGCCAGGTCAAGGCACAGGTCAGTTCCGATTTACTTTAACCACAAAGCAAAGATTAACCCAGCTGTTGTTGTCATGTTCCAAAGAGGTGGGAAATGTTTTTCCTTTTGGAATCATCTCTTTCAAGTTGAGCAGTGATTGCCTCTCTTGGCAGCTCAATTGCCTGTTGGGTTAATCCTTCCATTGTTCATGCTCTGTAGCTATTCCAGTCATATCATAAAAACACCACTGTTAGCTGTTTTATCCTCTGAACAAGATGTAAACCTGGACCTTGTCTACTTGTTCAGGTGCAAGTTAAAGATTCAGAGCAAGGAATTCTTTCAAAGTTCCAGTACGTGGTCTTCCCCCCAGTGAAAATCCCTGAGAATTGTATGCATTCATGGACCTCTGCCTCGTCTTTTAGTGTCACCTGGATAACAGTATACGTTGCAATGTTTAACATGCTGAATGCCCCGTGTCCCGCAGTGCCCGTTACGGTGCCCCGTGTCCCGCAGTGCCCACTATTATGTTCATATTGCTGCAATTCTGACCATAGTGTTCTCTTGTGTTTATACAACAACAAAGTAGAGCTATCAGAACAACCAGCCAAAGGCTGGACCCAGGACTCCATTTAGAAGACAAGATGCTGCCAGTTGGGTAACACTTAATAAAATATCCTCATTTTGAAAAAACCTCACTGTACTCTTGAGTAATTCCTTGTGTGGTTCCTTTTGAGATGCAGCAGAATCAGACGCATCCATGAAGGTAGACTGAAACCACAGAATCACAAACAACTCATAGGCGGCACGGTGGCACAGTGGTTAGCACTGCTGCCTCACAGCACCAGGGACATGGGTTCAATTCCCGCCTCAGGTGACTCTGTGTGGAGTTTGTACATTCTCCCCGTGTCTGCGTGGGTTTCCTCCGGGTGCTCAGGTTTCCTCCCACAGTCCATTTTTATGCACACACAAAAATGTGCAGGTCAGGTGAATTGGCCACGCTAAATTGTGCGTAGTTTTAGGTGAAAGAGTAAATGTAAGGGAATGGATCTGGGTGAGTTGTTCTTCAGAGAGTCGGTGTGGACTTGTTGGGCCGAAGGGCCTGTTTCCACACTAATCTAATCTAAATTCCTGTTCTAATGAAACTTTCCTGCCAAAGGATTTTTAGGAGGAGCTTAATCACAAAACTTGTAGGCATGTTGATAGATTTTGTTTTGCCCTCTGTGTTCTCTTCCGTATTACAGAAAAATAATCACTCTCCTCATTTTACAGATATAATTGTGGAAGAATATGTCGAGTTTGGACCACTGGATGTCTTGTTACGAAAAGAGAGAAGAAAGCTGAGCCCAGAGTGGAGTCTGACTGTCATTAAGCAACTTGCTAGTGCACTGAGCTACTTGGTACGCATCACATAGAATCACAGGATCCCTACAATGTGGAAAGAAGCCATTCGACCCATTTGAGTCTACACAGATCCTCCAAATAGCATCCCACTCAGACCCAGGCCTGCTACCATATCCCTGTAACCCTCCATTTCCCAAGGCTAACCCACCTAGCCTGCATGTGCTTAAATACTATGGGGCAATTTCCCATGGCCCATGCACCCTGACCTGCACATCTTAGGACTGTGGGAGGAAACCCACACAGACACAGGGAGAATGTGCAAACTTCACACAGACAGACAGTCGCCTGAGGGTGGAATTGAACCTGGGTTCCTGATGCTGTGAGGCAGCAGTACTAAACACTGAGCCACAGCTGCCATAATTCCTTCTGAAATAGTCAGAATTACACAGCACAGAAACAGATCCTTTGGTCCAACTTGTCGATGCCTACTGGAATATCGTACATTAATCTAGTCCCATTTGCTAGCACTCAGCCCATATCCCTCTAAATCCTTCCTATTCATATACTCATTCAAATATCTTTTGAATGTTGTAATTGTACAACCCTCCAGCACTTCCTCTGGCAGCTCATTCCATCTGTGCACCAGCTTCTGCATGAAAAAGTTGCCCCTTTTAAATCTTTCCCCTCTCACCCTAAACCTATGCTCTGTAGTTCTGGACTCTGACCCCAGGGAAAAGACCTTGTCCACTTACCCTATCCATGCCCCTCAAGATTTTATAAACCTCTAGAAGGTCACCCCCTCAGCCTAGAACGCTCCAGGGAAAACAGCCCCAGCCTGTTCAGCGCCTCCCCATAGCTCAAACCTTCCAACCCTGGCAACATCCTTGTAAATCTTTTCTGCACCCTTGCAGGTTCAGCAACATCCTTCTGAGAGTAGGGAGCCCAGAATTGAATGGAGTGTTCTACAGGGCACACATCAGTTTTTGTCTCTGTAAATATAATTGAAATAATTGAATATACTTGCGCAGTTGCATGTTTGTCTACATAAATTGCCGTATTTCAACACAATGACTGCAGGGTAACGCTTTGAGGTATTTGGGGTGATGGGGGGGCGGGGGGGAAGGTGTGGTGATGGTAAGTTGGTGTGCAAATGCTCCCCCCAGTGTCTGTGTGGAAGTACGCCGGCTGGTCCTGGGATAACCCATTGCAGAAGCTCTGACTGGGTTGAGTTAGCCCACCTGTTCATCTGCTGGTGTGGGTAGGCCACTTTTTTTTCGTCTTTGTACTCCAGGTCAGGGGAGCTGGTGTCTAAACAAGTCATCCTGGATTCATGTCAAATTAACTCTCATTTTTTTGGGTTGATGTATGTAGAATGGTGAAGGAATAAGATATTCAAACCCCAGACAGTCCGTGTCTTCAGGGTAGGGATGGTGCATTGGGTAATGCTTCTCAATCAAGAGATTGGTCAGTGAACTTTGAGCAGGAATCTCACTGAAGCAGCATTTAGTTCCAGTTGTTTCTCTCTCTGACAAGAATGAACATTTGGCAATTTTCTTTTCTCTCAGGAGGATAAAAATATGGTGCATGGGAACATTTGCTGCAAGAACGTGCTTGTCGCGAGGAAGGGGCTGGAGGAGGGAAGCAGTCCTTTCATCAAAGTCAGTGATCCTGGCATCAGTTTTACAGTGCTCACTCGAGAAGGTCAGTTTGTGCCTTTACTGTTGGGGACTGAGGACACTGGGAATTCCACTTTGAAAAATACTGCTCCACGTTGCAAACCTAGCCCACAGTTTCACCCTGGTGAAATCTCTGGGGTTCTTCCACACCAAGTTAGTCTTGCCATGCCTTCCTCTCAGATTCCCAGGTTGTTAATCACTGTGATTTCCACATTCCTGGTGGCAGGTCTCTGATTGTCGCTGTTCCAATCTTTGTGGACATTGAAAGGGTGTTCTGCACATTCAGCTGCAAGTGGATAAGGTTACACTCAGCAGCACTTTACCATACCTCACCTACTCAAGATGTGGCTGCTGGAGGTGTACAGAGGAACCTCGATTGTCCAAACGACATGGGCGGGCTGTATTTTGTTTGGATAATCAAAAGCTGGATAACACAGTTTAGCCAAGCATTGGAATCTTGTTCGGATAATCTGAAATTCAGATAATTAAATGCCGGATAATCTAGGTTTCTCTGTATTCTAAATTAAATCCATATCTATATGTAAACATGTCACACTAATAGCACCCACTCACCAGTGGTGAAGCGACAGTGTCATCCAGAAGTTGAGAAGAGTGAAGGTTCATACCAGCTCAAGATCTCTGCTTCTCAAATTGCTGTATTTTTCAATTACCCAGGACAAGAGTTAAGGGATTGGTTGACTTGGAAGTGTGTAATGAATTAAAGTGGCTGTATTTGAATTAAAGCCTAAATCCTTTCACTTGTGCTCATCCAATTCCATTCCCAGTCTGCAATCCCAGTGGGAGGTTAGTGAGCAGAATCCATCCTTTTTAAACTTGGGGTTAGGTCTTTGAGCTGCCCATGATGGAGTTTGGAGCGATCTGTGACTGGCCAGCTACCGTGAGCATTGGAACAGGAGTAGGCTATTCAGCTCATTGAGCTCACCCTGCCAGTCACTAAGAAGATTGCTGATCTGTGAATTGATATCCTACCATGTACTCACCTTGGGGACTATATCCTTTGATACCCAAATAAAAATTTGTCTACCTCCGATTTAAAATTAACAGTTGTACTAGCGTCAACTGCCATTTGTGGAAGAGCGTTCTCTACCTCCATGACCCCTTGCATGTGAGTGTGCTTTCTGTCATCTGTCCTGAGTGGCCTAATTCTCAGGCTGAGTCCCTGGTTCGAGGATCTTTGACCAATGGAAACTCCAGCAATGCGAATCAGAAGAGTAAGACCCAGAGTCAGGCTGTGCTGGGTTCAGTGGGCTCATGATCACATGGCACACAAGAGGAACCCACAAGCAGGATTTCTGCTCCTGGTCACCTCAGTTGGGAAGATTGCATAAATGTGTAGGTGTGATTCATCTCAACTTGGTCAGCTTCCCTCCTACCACTAACGCAGTCAAATAGTTCCATTGTCTTCAGTTTGTGGTGTGTATAGTGTGTAACGATACTCAGTGCCAATGGAAGCAAGCTCTGGCAATGAATCTGCAAAGGAGATGGCTGATATGGAAAAGAATAGAATAGTGTCTTTTATAAAACAAAATATAGTGAAAAGGGTTTAACTCGCTATACCAGACACCTCTATTAATAAAAGAAGGCATAGATCAGAAAAAATTTAAATTAAGATAAGGTCCATCTTAGTTCAGTTCACAACCTCCTGGTTTTGGGAAGGAGTCAGTGATGTTTGAGGGTTCATTGTTCTGATCTAATGTTTTTGGTTGCTTTAATTTTATATTTATTGAAAAGAGCTGGATAATTTGCTGTTCCAAGTTCATTTTCTGCTTTCCCCATTAGTCCATTAGTTGTGATTGAGAGAGAGCTGTTTGACCTCCTTTGCGCAGTGAACTGTTTCAACCTTTTTAATTATTATATTAAGACAGGAGCAGTCCTCCCTTCCATTCCCAATTGACTTTCCCCTCCTTAACACCTGCATCCATATGGGATCCATTTTCCATGAATGTAGGCCTATAATGCCTCCCCAAAATGCTCTTTCTCTTAACAAAACCTGGGCCTACAGATAGCTCAATATCCAAATAGTCTGCAACTTTCTTCTCCATCAGGTAATCTCGTGTGGAGGGTATCCTGGCTGTTAACTTAGTCCAGTCGTCAGCTCTGCCTGCCCTCCTGACATGGTGGGTGTTTGACCTGGAATGAGCAGCTTGTCCACATTGGCTCTGTCAAGTTGGAATCTGTGTTAGCTGTGACTCATTTGGTATCACTGTGGTCTGAGTCAGATGTTTGGATTCAGTTCCCATGCTACATCTTGAGAACAAACCTCCATGTTGAGAGTCCATTGTTGGACCGAAGGAATAGTGCACTATCAGAGGCAGTGAAACCAAGGTTCTGTCTATGTTCTCTGGTGGATAAGAAAGATCCCATGACTATTTTGACAAAGTATTGGAGGTCCTCTTGCTGCCTGATCAATATTTACCCTTCAGTTGACGTGCACTGGAGCAAATGAACTGATTGTTATCCTGCTGCTAGTGGGGACTTGAAGTGCCTCCATAAGCTGCTGTTTCTTACCTTCCACTTGGAACGACATTTCCAAAATGCTTCATTTGCTGTAAAAGAGGTGATGATGAGAAAAGCTATTTCAATACAAATCTGTTTCAAAATCTACTTCAGTGATAAAACCCAAGCTCCTCTGGCCCATTTATTTCACTGATAACTGATTGCTGGATCAACCCTCATTGCTCACCTCTGCTGTTCCCCAACTCGGTCTGATTTCTCCCGTTAGGAGGTGGCCAGAACTCCCATAGTGCAACAATGCCTTAATTTCATCGAGTAGTGGAGCATCTTCTGAGAAAGTGGGCGGCACGGTGGCACAGTGGTTAGCACTGCTGCCTCACAGCGCCAGAGACCCGGGTTCAATTCCCGCCTCAGGCGACTGACTGTGTGGAGTTTGCACATTCTCCCCATGTCTGCTTGGGTTTCCTCCGGGTGCTCCGGTTTCCTCCCACACTCCAAAGATGTGCAGGTCAGGTGAATTGGCCATGCTAAATTGCTCGTAGTGCTAGGTAAGGGGTAGATGTAGGGGTATGGGTGGGTTGTGCTTCGGCGGGGCGTTGTGGACTTGTTGGGCCGAAGTGCCTGTTTCCACACTGTAAGTAATCTAATCTGTAAGTAATCTAAGCAAAGCCCAGTAGAAATGCAGATCCTCTTTGCTGCACATGAGATGGGATGTAACCCATGCACGGACAGTAGAATGACTGTTATGTTTATGCTGATGAAAAGCAGTGCCTGATTGGCCATGGCTAAGCACTGGCAGATTGAATTCTTCAATCAGGAAGAACTTCATGGTCAAATGCTTCCCATTTTTGGACAGGAGTTCACTACAGCATGGACCCTGCCAGGCTGAGGGGTTCAACAGCAGAAATGACTGTGCCAGGTTAAAACTTGCTGGGGAATATATAAAACCAGCTCACCCATCTGCTGAATAGGTTAGCACAGATATTTATAGCATCATGGCCAAACCTGGAGTGCTTACTGAGTGTTTGAGCTGCCCAGAGCCATTGATGTTGGGGAGAAGAAAGTTGCAGAGTATTTGGATATTGTGCTGTTTGTTCTGGCCCTATGCCAGCTGGCAATAGTTAGGTAGCAATGGGTGAGGCCG
The DNA here is from genome assembly GCF_047496795.1 of Chiloscyllium punctatum. Classification (NCBI taxonomy): domain Eukaryota; kingdom Metazoa; phylum Chordata; class Chondrichthyes; order Orectolobiformes; family Hemiscylliidae; genus Chiloscyllium; species Chiloscyllium punctatum. The sequence goes on from NC_092784.1 coordinate 61,577,306, forward strand.
ATTCAATATTGGTGCCAGCTTCCGTGTTGGCCTGTCCCCTCCTGAAATCCAACCCAACAAACATACCATGGAACTGGAGTAGGCCATTCGGCCCCTTGGAGATTTGAGAGAACAGCCCCAGGTAATGCACCTTCTAAAACCAAGAAATTTGTCTTTAATTCTCTCCAGTCACCCTGTACCCAAAGCAGGAATGTCATGCCACATGGCTGGTCTTGCTGGTTTTGTTCTCACATGGATTGGGATCTGGTCTCCTCTGGCACCCCCACACCAAAACCACATCACCACCTCTTCTTTCCCCCCCCCCCCCATCCTGAACCCTAGCAATGTGAACCTACTCCACACTCCTCCCAATATTCTTTACCCCCTTCCCCCTCCACCTCTCCATGTCTCCTCCCTCCCTCGACAGTACCATCTGTGTTTGATCTCTTGTGCAATCCCAGTTTGTAATCGCTCTCCCGTTGATGTCTGCTGTTTGCTGCTGGGGAATTAAACAGCAAACTTCCCTTCTTCCTTGAGGATGCTCCTTTGAACCTGCCTCTTTGCCCACGTGTGTGGTCAGCTGTCCCAGTAACTGTCCCCGGTCGAGAGTCTGTGGATTGCTGGAGGCAATATCTGACGATCCAAGTGCTGTGAGTCCGAGGTGTTGAGGGACTACCTGAATTTGGGAGAAAGTAGAGCTGACAGAAGCACAGCACAATGCAAACATGAAATACAGTAACTGAGAATCCAAGCATGATCTAAACCCTCTCTGTCCTGCTTCAGACTTACTGTTTGGCTGAGCGTTGAAAGTGAAATTTTGATTTGGGCAGTTTGCGGAAGCCCTGACTTGTGAAAATCGTTGTCCTCCCAGAACGTGTGGAGCGGATTCCCTGGATCGCTCCAGAGTGTGTCCAGAATGTGAACAAGTTAAGCCTGGGTGCTGACAAATGGAGCTTTGGGACAACTGTTCTGGAAATCTGCTGTCATGGAGAGGTCCCACTGAAGGAGCGAACACTGTCTGAGGTAACATCTAGTCTGAGCCATGCTAGGCTTCGCAATATGAACAAGAGGACCACAGTGCACTCCAGCTGATCGCAGGGCATAGTCATTGGGATGCAGGACAGTGGCAGACTGGGCCACAGGGATAGGAGGGCCCAGGGGTTACAGCTATGGTCTCTTCCCATACCTTGATCCACTGGTGACAGCTCAGTGATCTGAGCTGGGCAGCTATAAAGGAGAGTGAGCCTGAGGTTTACTTCCAGGACATCAGGTCAGTGTTTCCTGTCCTGTGGGACAGTCAGTGTCCTCCAGTTGCAGTTTGGGTGCAGCAGTTTCCCCACACAGCTGCTGCAGGGTGGCAGGGGGCCTGCGGGGGTACATGGTTTATGAAGAAAGCAGGATAGCTCAGGCCGAGAAACTGCTGAAGTGGCTCAAATGTCAGAAATACTAGTGGGAAACGTTTGGGTAAGGAAAGAAAGACAAGAGGAGCAAGAAGAAGCTGAGGAAGTGAGTTGACCAGGAAAGTTCTGGATCTTGAGAAAAGGCAGCTGCAAGACAAATCTGTGAATTTCAGTTGTGAAATATTCAGTTTGCCTGCCCCTGCACCCTGAGCAGCTTTTAGTGATGGCAGGAGTTCCAAACCCAAGTCCTTGGCCTCACGTTTGGGCGCGGCTGACTGTGGTTAGTGCAAACTGAGCTTGATGTGTTTGTGCATGAAAACCTTTGAGAAGCTGAGCAGCTGCCAGCTGCAAATTAAAGATCACCCAGCCTAATTCAAACACATTAGTGTCTTTGCACTCAAAACACATTTGCTTTTTTCTGCATTTCTGTGCACCCTCTCAGTCCCCCTCCTTTCCACGCACCAATGTCAATCTAGTTCTGGGGGCATTTGTTTGTACACCTCCCTCAGTGTGTCGCTGTCAACTTTCTGCTCAGCTCCGGGGAATGAGAGGGGGACAGGGAGGCTGTGTTGTTAGATATGGTAACTCCCATAGTGTTAGGTAAGGGGTAGATGTAGATGTAGATGTAGGGGTATGGGTGGGTTACGCTTCGGCGGGGCAGTGTGGACTTGTTGGGCCGAAGGGCCTGTTTCCACACTGTAAGTAATCTAATCTAATATACACATATACACGCACGCACATATGCACGCACATATGCGCGCACATATGCGCGCACGCACGCGCATACACACGTACACACACACGTACACACACACACGTACACACACACACGTACACACACACACGTACACACACACACGTACACACACACACGTACACACACACACGTACACACACACACGTACACACACACACGTACACACACACACGTACACACACACACGTACACACACACACGTACACACACACACGTACACACACACACGTACACACACACACGTACACACACACACGTACACACACACACGTACACACACACACGTACACACACACACGTACACACACACACGTACACACGTACACACGTACACACGTACACACGTACACACGTACACACGTACACACACACACGTACACACGTACACACGTACACACGTACACACGTACACACGTACACACATATATACACACACATACACACACACACACATACACACACATATATATACACACATACACACACACGCACATACACACACACGCACATACACACACACGCACATACACACACACGCACATACACACACACGCACATACACACACACGCACATACACGCACACGCACATACACGCACACACGCACATACACGCACACACGCACATATACGCACACACGCATACACGCACACATCTACATACACACATATACACGCACGCGCGCGCACATATACACGCACGCGCGCGCACATATACACGCACGCGCGCGCACAGTCCCTATCTTTGGAATGAGAGGGAGGGGGAGGGAGGCTGCTGTTAGATACCACACTTTTTCTCCCCCTCCCCCCCCAATATCCTGGGACTGGGGGAGGGCGGGTTCTCTCGTGCTCTCTCTCCATTTGAGCTTATTTACCTGGTCACTCTGCCATCATCCTGAGAGCTCAGTGTAACTTACTATTAGAATTCTAACCTGCAATGCTTTTTTCTGATTTTAATTTTAAACAGAAAGAGAGATTCTACGAGATGAAAGGGAAGCTTCCAGAACCATCCTGTAAAGAGCTTGCTGACCTGAATAGCCAATGTCACAGCTACGAGGCAAACCAACGGCCATCTTTCCGGACAATTCTGCGGGAACTCACAATGCTGCAACAGCAAAGTAAGGGGGGGGTGGGGTGGGGTGGGGTGGGGTGGGGGGGGGGGGGGTTCGGGGGGAGAGAAAGGGGGGGGGTTGCTCTCTCCTGGGTGCGTTGAAGATGTGTTTTAAAAGAAGAACACGAAGCATTAGGAATTAATTTTAATGTTACTGTGCTGTAAAGCAGCCTGTGCGGGGTTGTGACCTGTGACCGGCACTTGTTAATCTAAAACGGAGTCATCACAATGAGACTGAATTGAGAGAGGTTTGCCCAGAACGGGATAAGGTACTTGTGAATGCTGGTCAAACAATTGGCTTTGCCACTTCTGTTCATGACCTTTTGTTGCAGTGATTTTATTTTAAATGCACTGATTGTTCTGGTACATTTTATTTGTTGGTGTGTATTCAGCCGTGTTCCTTATCCAGTTTCTGAGCTCTAATGTTTGATGACCTGCTTCCTAGATCCGGACATTTCCTGTGAAAACTCAGTGCCGACTGTTTCTGACCCCACTGTCTTCCTGAAACGCTACCTGAAGAAGGTCCGCGATCTTGGAGAGGTGAGCTTTTTTGCACCTTGCACCCTCCTAGTTTTTGCTAAATGTCCTGCAAACAGCTGTGAGGGGATCCTAACTCTGGTGTTGTGATTCTTGCTGGAACTGACTGCAGATGTTTGCAGTTTGTTCTGACCAAATGGTGCCTATCTGAATGTTAAATTTATTCCCCACTGGGTCCACTAAAAGAGCAGAATGGGTCTGAAGACGGTTGCAACTCTGTTTAAATCAGAAACCAGCACTGAGTGAACTCTGGTGAGCTCATGCTTTCTGAAGTGCAGGTTGTTAATGAGGACAGTGGATGACTGTCCAGTTTGGCTTCGCAGTGTCACCTTGCAGCATTGAGTGGTTTCAGTCACTTTTTTTTCTCCCTTGTCTCTTTCCCTCTGTGCGCCCCAGCTTTAGCAGCATCAGCTGTTCTGTTTCTGACAGCGGCCACTCCGAGAGTTGTCTGCAGGACGTGACCACTCTTGCTGTGTTCAGCGATGTTGTTGTTTGGGGCCTGAGACTGCAGGGAGCTCCTGGCTACACAGGAACAGGTTTCAATTCCCTCTCACTCTCCCGTATCTTGTCTCTGTTGATTGTCGATAGGACACCCAGCCCAGGCCTTGCCTGACATCGCTCACCTGCCTTGGAGGCCCAGTTTGTGTCGTTTATTGGGACTGTATGGAATTAACAAATGTCTCGGGAGTAGGAGGGAAGTTGGGACTGTGGAAGCAATGTTTTAAACCTGGATAATTTGCTTTGCTGTAGGGTCATTTTGGTAAGGTGGGTCTGTACATTTATGACCCATTTAACGATGGCACGGGGGAAGTTGTGGCAGTGAAATCGCTGAAGTCAGAGTGTGGGGAGGAGTTGCACACGAGCTGGACACGGGAGATCGAGATTCTGAAAACATTGTACCACGACAACATCGTCAAATACAAAGGCAGCAGTAGTGAGCAAGGTAACTGTCGGAGGCGTTCCCACTGCAGATTAACCTCTATCCCATTGAGCCTTGCTCAGCAAGTCACCTCCCTGCTGTGAGAAACGAAGCTCACTCACTTCAATAATTTCAGTCCGAGACAAGATCTGAAGCAGTAGAATTTACTACGCTTTTGCAAGAGGGGTGTGGTGTCTATTGTTTACAAAGGCGCGCACTCGCACTCTCTCTCCCTCTCTCCCACTCTCCCACTCTCACGAGTAACAATATTTATCTAATTGGTTTCTCTTCCCTCCTCCCATTGCTCCTCCCCTGTTTACATTTCCCACTACTCTAAGCCTGACGCCCACGACTGTTTATCTCTGAACTCATCTGGCCTTGTCCTCACAAGGCCGTTTGGCCACATTCCTCTGTGGTCTTATTGTTATATGTCCTTCTTCACTGCCATCTGTTTCCGTGCTTGCCAAAGCAATGTTTCCTTTTATTCTTTATTTGCACAGTGCCTCATGACCTTTTAATGGTGGTCTTCTTTTGTTTTTGCTGAAGTGGGAAACATATGCTTGTAACTGTTTGTACAGGCATATTTAGCTTAACCTACACCCCCTCCCCTCTCAGCACCTTATCTATTTGTCTGTAACACTACCATTGTTAGCAGGCACATTTCATTCTTGTATGCACATTTTAGCTAATACAAAAGCAATTATATATTTCCTTCACATAGTTTTCATTCTTGTTAACTCAGCTCTTGGTTGAAACAATTATACACTGGTGTGAGTTCAATTACCTTGCATAAGTAATTATGATTGCAGAAGTAACACTGCTTTACCTCTATCCCACACTGCCCATTGAACCGGGAAAAGCCGCCAGTTTAGAAAAGGGCTGGAGTTGCCAGTGCCGGCTTCTGGCTGTACCATCTCAACTCCTTCAAATAACCAAACTTGCTCTCATAGAGTATTACTCAAAACACGCCAAGGTGCTTCACTGACGTTTAAATTCAACTTACTTCAGTCAGGAAAGTCAGCTGGTTTCCACCCAGCAAGCTCCCAGATACAGTGGGTGGAATAAAGAGTTAGTTTTTGTTTTGGCGATGTGAGAAAAGAATGCCATCCAGATCCTGGGAGAGAGAGCAGGTGGAGGGGAGAGATGGGATAGACCATAAGACATAGGAGTGGAAGTAAGGCCATTCGGCCCATCGAGTCCACTCCACCATTCAATCATGGCTGGACATTTCAACTCCACTTACCCGCATTCTCCCCGTAGCCCTTAATTCCTTGAGAGCAAGAATTTATCAATCCCTGCCTTGAAGACATTTAGTGTCCCAGCCTCCATTGCACTCTGTGGCAATGAATTCCACAGGCCCACCACTCTCTGGCTGAAGAAATGTTTCCGCATTTCTGTTCAGAATTTACCCCCTCTAATTCTAAGGCTGTGCCCACGGGTCCTTGCCTAACGGAAACAATTTCCTAGTGTTCACCCTTTCCAAGCCATGTATTATCTTCTAAGCTTCTATTAGATCTCCCCTTAATCTTCTAAACTCCAATGAATACAATCCCAGGATCCTCAGCCGTTCCTTGAATGTTAGACCTACCATTCCAGGGATCATCCATGTGAATCACCACTGGACACGCTCCAGTGCCAGTATGTCCTTCCCGAGGTGTGGGGACCAAAACTGGACACAGTACTCCAAATGGGGCCTAACCAGAGCTTTATAAAGTCTCGGTAGCACAATGGTGCTTTTATATTCCAACCCTCTTGAGATAAATGACAACATTGCATTCGCTTTCTTAATCACGGATTCAACCTGCATGTTTACCTTTAGAGAATCCTCGACTAGCACTCCCAGATCCCTTTGTACTTTGGCTTTATGAATTTTCTCACTGTTTAGAAAGTAGTCCATGCTTGACAGGACAAAGATGAATCAATATCTAAGAGTGACAGGTTAAACAGCAGCTAAAACAAAGTGAGGGGAAGGCTATTAAAAGCACTGAAGGTAAATCAGTCTCGTAGGGAGGGCCAGTGACTGACAGCACTGTCACCAACTGTGTGTGTGTGTGTGTGTGTGTGTGTGTGTGTGTGTGTAAGATTTGCAACCGAACTGAGGAGTGAAGAGCCCCAGCAACTCTGGCCAAAGATCAGAAGGAAAGAGTTGTGACTTTAGATTGAACAGAGAGCGTGAGAGTGAGTGTGTGTATATGTGTGTGTGTGTGTGTGTGTGCGCGTCAGAGTGAGAGTGGGTGTGTCTGCATCTCGTGGATTCCCTGGTGCACAGGCTCTAGTGAGCCTTGGACCCACCGTTTGCTGAAAGTTTGAAAAAGCTGTTAATGGATCCCGGGAGACAAGTATCTGAAAAATAGCTGACATGGTGGAGCTGGCCAGAAAGTGGTCGGACCAAGAGATGGTTAGAGGAGTTACCTGAAACAGGATGATGCACAATAGTCAGTCATCACAAGATGAGAAACTGTTTGTGATTTTCCTGAGCACTGTCTGTTCCATTCGCTGAACTATTTGTGAAAGACCTTGCATACTTTGCTCCATAAACTTCTCTGTCTAGATGGAATCTATTGTTCACTGACCATGCATTAATTCAGACAAGTGCTATCTTTAAACTCATTGTCTCCCTTCACTTTAGGAGGTCAGATTGTCCAACTGATCATGGAGTATCTGCCTCTTGGCAGTCTGCGAGATTACCTTCCAAAACACGCTGTCGGACTTGGACAGCTTCTCTTATTCGCAAAACAGATTTGTCAGGTAAAAACACACCAAGCTTTGTTTTCCTCCTTCAGGCAAGTAATTAAATCTTCTCTTAACTTGTGCTGTCGCAGTGCTCGTGTGCCTTACTGTGTATTTCCCTGTCAACCAGTTGAACCTGCTCCTCCATTGATCCAGGCACCTGGAGACCATATGAGGGCATTTCCTGCCATAGATGACTCAGTATAAATGCCATTATAGATAATTAAAACCTGCATTACAAACATTCAGTCTTGGCTGTCAACCTTCACAGGTAACATTGCTAGTATAGCAGCAGCAGGAACTGTGAAGAGCTCTCACAACAGATAGGTGTGAGGGAGTGGAGTCCCCTCCCTTAGGCCTCCCCTTCTGATGTGAAGTGCTCAGGGCACTGACTCTTGGTCTTTGTGTCTTCGATTCAGGGCATGTCCTATCTCCAGTCGCAGCGGTATGTGCACCGTGATCTGGCTGCCAGGAATGTCCTGGTGGAAAATGAGAATGTTGTGAAGATCGGGGACTTTGGGTTGGCCAAAGCAATCCCTGAACACCAGGACTATTACCGAGTGAAGGACGATGGAGACAGCCCTGTGTTCTGGTGAGTTCCTACTTTGGTTCGGTATCACTGTCTGTTGGCCGGATACCCAGGTTCCTCATTCTCCACAGCCAGCAGCTGGAGGGCAGTTCACCTCAGTGATTGCAGCTTTGTGCATGTGTGCAAATCCTGAATTCAGGACCAGAAATACAAGATTGATCTAGAAAAATCCGCAAAATCCTTTCCTCAGTGAGTGGTGAGAATGTGGAACTGGTTACGACTGGGAATAGATGGGGTTGAATAACTAATTGTTAAGGGGAAGGTCAGTAAACATGAGGGTCAAGTTTAAAACCTATTAGATCACCAACTTCCCTCCAGTTTTGATGAAATGTTCATTCTGGTTATAGAGTCACAGATGAACAGGACGGAAACAGACTCTTCGGTCCACTTGTCTGTGCCGACCAGATATCCTACATTAATCTAGCCCCATTTGCTAGCAGTTGGTCCATATTCTTCTGAACCCTTCATGTTTGTATATCCCTCCAAATGCCTTTTAAATATTGTAATTGTACCAGCCTCACCATTTCCTCTGGCAGCTCATTCCATACATGCTTTATATCTTTCCCCTCTCACCCTAAACCTCTGGTGTTCTCTCTTGTTTGTTCATCCAGGGGATGCACGTGTCACAGACTGGGCTGATGTTACTTGCCTATCCCCTGATGCCACTGAGGTGCTAGTGGGCAGCCAGATGGATGCTGTTGATGTGCTGAGTGTTTCTCGCATCACCTCCTTTTAATGGCAGGTTCCAGTGTCTGCAGCCTTTTGCTTTGGTTGTGATGTCAAAGCAAGGGTGACTGAGTGTGATGGGCATTGAAGCCAGTGATATTTATCCTGTCTGTCCCACTGGGGGACGTTCAGTCTATTCAGCTGTTTCTGATGCGAGACCAGGAGCAGCCTCACAGAGAAAGACAAATGTCAGCATACTGTGAAACTCCATTGCAAACCTTGCCCTCATGATCCTTTCCTCAGCTTCTCACTGCTTTGACTGCTGTCAGTCCTATGGGGTGGGGCTGCTGCTGAGTATCAGTGAGAGGGACAGTTTATTTAATGACAGGAGGTTTTCCTCATTGCTGTTCCGGGAGACACTGAGACTGGTCAGCAGGACCTGTCACCATGTTGGCTAAGAGTACTTCTGCAACCTTGGTCCTTGCCGGTGTTTAAGCCAATGTGAGGGAATGAAATATGGCCTGTGTACAGCAGTTATTCAGATGTATGTTTTGCTCTTGTGTCTTATTCCAGGTATGCTGTTGATTGTCTGAAGGAAGGAAAATTCAACTTTGCTTCTGACGTTTGGTCGTTTGGAGTCACATTATATGAACTTCTTACGTACTGTGAAACCCGCCAGAGCCCACCAGCAGTAAGTATTTCCCTGCCAGATGTGGTCAGGTCCCATTTGTGCTGTGTAATTGGATTGAGCCCAGTCTGAACCCAATTCACTGACCATTCCTGTGCCCGGGAAAGCTCTGAAAGATGATGGAAAAGCCTTCTCCCTCCTCAGAGCTGTCATTGATCCTCATTATACTTTTCCCACATTAACCACGGCACAACACAGACTCCACCTCCCATGGAGGATGGTATCTCTACTCTCTGTCACACTATTCCACTGTCACCTTCACTGAGATTCTTTACTGTTCAAAATTCCTTCAAAAGGGCTTGTTTAATTTTGAGTGTGTAAGAGGTAATGTCAGTCACTCACTTTCAAACCTTGTTCCTAGAAATTCATCGAGATGATTGGAGTGACACATGGACAGATGACAGTGGTCCGACTGATTGAACTGCTGGAGAGGGGGCAGCGTTTGCCTTGTCCAAAGTCTTGTCCCTTGGAGGTAAGAACAGAAAATGGGGCAAGTGACTAGTTTTAACAATATCTTTGGTATTGGCAAGAGGTGGCTGTTCCCACTGAGCCGACTCAGTGTCTGAACTGTCAATGACCAGAGCCTTTCAGCTTCCCAGTTCGAGTCATTGATGTGCTGCAAATACTCAGGAGGCTCAGCAGCATCTGTGGAGAAAGTGACAGAATTGATCTTTTGAGTCCACAGACCGTTCTGTGGAACTGATAGCTGCTTTTGTTGGTTGCAGGCAGGTGGAGAAGGTTTGTGTTGTGACAGGACTGGAACCTGTTTTCTGACTATCACAACCAGTTCAATGGCTTGTGTAAATATTGTCCAGCCTGTCAGTCCTTCCTGAGGTGTGCAACTGGACCTAATGTTTCAGCAAGTTCCAGGTGTTGGTTTATCATTGCTAACTGGCTCAGAATGTACCCAGATGTCTGTCTGAAGGAAGCTTTGTTTTCTCAAACACAGGTCCTGCTGTTTGTGTTTTCTTTAAATAGTTCAGACAATTCACTGCGTGAGGAACCCATCTCCCCCAACCCAGGGTTCTGTTAACTGCAGTGTGTCTGTGCAGCAGGTAGCTGCTGTACATGTGGGAGAGTTCAGAGCAAGGTGGCTCGAATGTTTCACATGGCAATTCCTTTGCTCCATGTCAGTGGGTAATAACTAGTGCTAAACTGCAGGTCCCATGAATGGGTGACCCTCAGTTCCTCAGCCAGCTGTGATGTCATTGTAGTTAGGTTCATATTGGAGGGTTCTCTGTGCCATAAAGTGACTGAGGTCAGGGATGGATCAGGATGGTTTCTTGAAGCCAGCTTGTACTGAGAAATGCCATCATGATAATGGATTATAACAAATCTCATGGGAGGAATGAGGAGAGATGGGAACAGGCGGTAAAGTGGGCTGCATTTGGCCTTATCCAAACCATAAACTTGTCTTCCGAGAGGATGCTCCTCATCAGACCAGAGTTGTTTCGCACTGAGTAAAATTCACACCTTTTTTTGTCCCCCCTCTTCCCTCCCCCAGGTTTACCAGCTGATGAACAAGTGTTGGGAATCTGATCCAGTTCGACGTCCCCCATTTCAGGAGCTGATTCCAGTCTTTCAGAAATTGTATGAAAGATACAAAAGGATTGAAACTTCAAACATTCTCCAGAAGTTATAAACAGCAACTGTCCTGATCAACCTCTTTCTATCCTATTCCTTGTCTGACTTTGTAGAATTAATTGGCAGCAGCTGATACCTGAATATTTAATTTGAACCCCTCTCCGTCTTTGTGCTGTCCTCCCTCCTTTGCTGACCACCCTTTGTGTTAGTGTCCCTCTGTTGGCGTGCTGTCCTCTCTCACAATGCTGCTGTTCTCCCCCCCCCACTATGTCTCTGTGCTGTGTTCTCTCTGTCTCCCTGTGCTGCTCCCCTCGTGTCTCTGTACTGTTCTCTCTCCCTTTGCTGTCTTCACCCTCACTCAGTCTCTGTGCTGTCCTCTCTCTGTGCTCTCCACACTCTCTTTCTCACTGACCATTCCCCCCAACTTCTCTGTTTCTGTACTGTCTTCACCTCTTGCTGTACTCCTGTCTCGTCCCAACCCCTCCCCCCTCCATCTCTTTCCTGAACCTATGAATGTGTTGAAGAGCTTCACAGTGAATTGGCGGTTTGTGAAGAGATGTCGCTGTTTGGATTCGTACACAGCAAGCTGTCTCAAATCCAAGAGAACCATTTAGATTATTGGGCTTGCAGAACTTTACAGCCTAAATGATCAATGTGACTTTGATTTTAATGTCAGCTGAAAGCTTTGGTCTCTCGTCGGCATTGTTAATGTGCTGTCAGGAGTTGGAGTGGAAGAAGCTGAAGGATCCAACTGTGAAAAGGATTGTTGGTGAAGGTTCATGTTTTTAATCCCTTCCCCCTCCTCAGAACCTCTCCAGTTTGAATTAGATCTGAGATGGAAATTAAGAGATATAGATATCTGCATTCATCCAACGCTTTGCTTTTCATATCTACCGTAATGTAGTTACACAGAATGGCAGCAGCTGTTAAAGCCACTGAATGGAAATATATTTCAACTCTTCCCTGTAATGGCTGCCTCAGTACTGATGAGATTCTGACTTCTTGTTGAAACTCAGATGTTTTACACTGTTGAAATGTAGTTTGGTACAATGATGGCTCAAGTTACAATCACATTATCTTCAGAATAATATAGAAAGTTACAGCACAGTACAGGCCCTTCAGCCCTTGATGTTGCGCTGACCCGTGGAACCAATCTGAAGCCCATCTAACCTACACAATTCCATTCTCATCCATATGCCTATCCAATAACCATTGAAAAGTGAAGACAAGAAATGAGGGCTCGTCCGGGATCACGGAGAATCCAGCGAGAATCCTATCCAGTAATGCTAGGCTGGCTTGCTGTTGAATTATTTTTGCTTTGCAGCATTTTGGGTCGTGTTACTAAGTGCCAGTAGACCTATACATTTTGCATGTTTCTGATTTATTGATTTTCATTCAGTGTGCTTTACTGCCAAGTCAGTTTTTGTCCCGCTTTAACTTAAATGAGAGCAACTCAGCCATTAGCTCAGCAACCTTGGTCCTTGATAGGACGTTTGGAGTTGGATTGCTGACTGAAGCCAGGGAGATGGACTAATACATTCTCCCTGAACTGGTACCACACAGGAGGCATCTTGTTATCTTATCAAACCATAGCTGCCAGTATTATCAAGAGCACAGGACCAATTGTATGTGAGCTTCCATATCTCTAAAGTGGCTGAGTTGAGGGGAGAAGTTCTTGAGTCTGATTTCACCAGGCAGTGATACATCAGCCCTCGTTTCCTAAATTTCACGGTAATTTGTACTATTTACAGATGTGGTCATGTATATACTGACCCACAGCATCTTTTTCTGTTGGTATTCAGACTTTTTATGCCATGTGACAATGAAAATGGTGGTAACAGTCAGACATGTCAAATTGTGGAATTAGCATGATGTAACACTTTTTAACACTCCAAGACCAACTCACCAGGAAAACTGCTCACAAGGTGGAACTAAGCTCAGAAATATTATGGAAATACAATTGAAATAATCTTGAGATGGAATGGGTGGTGCGTGCCAAGTACTTCTGCTCACCATTACAATGGCTATCAGACTCGCTGACCCTTGACCTGACAGTTTTCCCATTGGATGGTTCAGTTGTTTAGTAAGTGGCCCCTGCTGATGGAGGGGTGCAGGTCCCAATCGTATCGCTCTGATTTTGGGTGTGTTGCTAGGTTTTTCATACAATTTGAATGAACACTGACTCTGCCAGCCTCAGGTAAGTATATCACTTTCCAGCACAGCACACTCTAGGAGTGATATGTTCCTGCTTCCCCGGACACTCAGTCTCTCGTTTGATTCAGTGTTCATTCTAAAGACCAATGGGAAGAGGGTGTAATTAACGGACTGGAGTATGATCCTCATAGCTCATTATTTTACAATATTAACTGACATAAGAAGGCATCTCTAAACAATTGATTCAACTGCTTATATTATCAACTGCTTATAATACCTGTATTATCCAAACTGTGTTTTCTGCTTTGAGATACTAAGAAGCAAATGCTATGTGACTGCTCTTTGGAGTTGAGTTAGTCGAGCAGACAGTACGTTGATAACTTTCCACCCTCAAGGAGCAAAGTGTGGGCGAGGTCCCTGAAGGACTCCCTCATTCATCATCATGATGAGTTTGCTGAGTTGAGGAGGAGTGAATAACTGTGACTTATCTCTTCAGAAGACGCTGTTCAGATGGAGAGAGTTTTAGGTCTCCGGAAAATTCTTTGCATTACTATGTTGGTGAACAGGTCAATTCAGGCACAGCGGCCTGAATTAAAAAGGATGGCAATGTATATAAGTAGTTAGAACTGGACTCAAGATGTATATTAAACACCAAAACAAATTACCACAAATCACTTATGGGACTTTTTAAAATTACTTTTCATTTACCTGCCCTGATTGTGAATGGTGGACATCATGTATCCCATATTACATTATTTGCACTTAAATACACAGCCAATTTGTTGTTGAAACAGTGTCATTCTTCTGTTCAGTGATGGACGGAGATTACTTTGGAATACTCATGTATGTCTGTCTGTCTCTCTCTTTAGATTTTCTCAAATATACTTGCACTTTTTACGAAAGATCAGGCAAGATTGCCAGGGTCTTACCTTTCTCTCTTGAAAGCATTCATCTTAAAGTATCGATGACCATTTGTTCTCCCAGGAATGTGATTGAAAATGTTATGTGATTATTCCAGTTCGCATGTTTTGCTGGTGTCCAGAGTCCTCTATTAACCTCATTCTTTCTGTTTTACACAAGTTTTAGCTCTTTTCCTGGACCATTTATTTATTATAACTGAATTACATTGAACTTCATTTAACAATGGATTACATTAAAGTAGCACCATTTTTGCTTTTGTATCAGAATATTCATATCTTAATGCAGCTGAAAGTGTAATTGTAAACTCTCTTCCCATGGTGTTACATCGACTGGATCAGCACCTTTGGCCATGTTGGGACAAACCTAGTTCAACTTTAGAAACCTTATGTCCTTCTGTTGGAATGTCTGTTCATGAGCATTACTCTTGTCAGCTTCATATCTACATTATGATGTCAGGTCAGAACACGATAGAAAAGCTTTTTAGTAATGAATGTGTTTCTATCCATCCTCAAATTAGCATGTTGCTATTCTCCTCTTCCCCCCCCCCCATCTCCCCAAGCACATGGGTGAGCTTGACTTTATACTTCTGAAGAACAAATGAATTTTATTAATTACTTTAACCTTTGTTCTCATCATTTGGGATTGAGTGCTGAAGTAGAAGTAAATGGTTTTCAGTTTTAGTTCTGCATCAGGGATTTTTTTATATAAAAGGGAAAAAGTAATTTTTGAGCACAGATTTCAAAACAGTCTTTTCAAGAAAGCAAGCTACCAGAGAAGTTCACTGAAGCAATGTTCACAACGTTGAATATTTTGTGAACAGCAAAACACCTGGCCGCGAGCCACACCTGGGTTTCATTGAGAAGATTGTCACGCGAGAAGGCCATAGGAGCCTTTGGCCGGCTCCCTTCTGTTGGAGCTGGAAGGCAGTCTCAAACTGTTCGAAACATTCAAATAGACAGGACTTTTCTTCAGCTTCAGCTTGGGAAGTCTATAGGAATAGATGATGTCTGTGAATGTTGAGGAGAAACTGTAATGGAGAAAATTCCCTGTAGCAGGAGGGACAGAAGTGAACTTATCAATATACTTCAATGAGTTCAACTCCATCAGTTGTGTTTGAAGTTACAAGACTTCAGCTGAGTGATACTTCACTTGGGTTGAATGTCTGGAAAGGATATTAAGGGAAAAAGAAGGAAATTTTTGACTTAAGATCTTTCCAATTGGAATTCTATTGTGTATATATAAACTTTTTTGTTTGATGTAATAAATTTATCTTCTTTTGTTAAAAAGTACATTGACAGCCTCATGAATATGTTCAGTGACTGACCAGCACAGGAACCAAGCTGCAAAAATAAAACTTAGTCTATCAAGCCAGGTGTCTCTAGAATCTGACTTAGTCATAGAGCATGGAAACAGATCCTTCAGTCCATCCAATCTATGCTGAATATAATTCTAAATCAAACTCATTCCCCCTGTCTGTGCTTGGCCCATTTCTCTCCAAATATGTCTTGGTCATGTGCTTATCTACATGTCTTTTAAACACTGTAACTGTACCTACATCCAACACTTCCTCATTCTACACACGAACCACTGTGTATAAAAAAAACTGCTCCTCATATCGTCTTTAAATCTTTCTCCTCTCCCCTTCCAACCTATGCCCCCTTGCCTTGAAATCCCCCCACCCAAGGGAAAAGACACCTGCCATTCACCTTATCCGCACCCCGCATTATTTTATAATTCTCCATAAGGTCACCCTTTAACCTCCTATGCTCCAGTGAACGAAGTCCCAGCCCCTCATATAATACTAATACTGCATTCCTGGCAATATCCTGCTAAAGCTGTTCTGAACCGTCTCCAGTTTAATAATACCCTTCCCATAACAGGGTGACCAGGAATGGACATAGCCCTCCAAAATAGGCCTCATCAATATCTGTACAACCTCAACATAACATCCCAAATCCTATATGCAGAAGATTGAGCAATAAAGGCCACCGGGTGAATGCCTTGTCTAGTATTACCTTCAACTGGAACCAAAACCAAGTGGGAGCTCTTTGGGTGATAGAAATCTGTTAATTTAAGAGCAGTCTGTGACATTGAATAAAATGAGTTACATGGAGGCACTGGACATAAAGAAACAGAAGAAGATATGAAGTATATGGGTTGGAATTATGAAATGACTTGAACTGTTGCTCAGGCTTTTCTGGGTGGTTAAGGTGTAACAGTGGATTATTATAAATTTTTATCTAAGGCTACAGTAAGTTAGACTAGTTGGGAAAAGAAAAGCAACATCTTCCAAGGTTTAGATTAGACTCGAAAGGAGAGAAAACTGAAACTGATGTGTCATTGCTTGAATGTGCTAAAATTCAATTAGAACTGGGGAAAAAAAAACTTAGGAAATGAAAGCACCTGACTCGGAAGCTAGAGAAATGAAAGTGAAAACGAGAGCAGTAGGAGGGATTTAAAAAGTTTGAACTGCAACAAGATGGGGATTTTGATCAACATGACCATGGATAAAGGAAGAAGGAATGGGTAGGGGCTCAGGATGATTCTGATCCCAATGAGGGATCAGATTCAATAAGACATTTGTTTAGTATTGAAATTTATAGGATGGGGTTGAAAGGTATTGCAAGGTAAAAACAATGACTGCAGATGCTGAAAACCAAATACTGGATTAGTGGTGCTGGAAGAGCACAGCAGTTCAGGCAGCATCCAACAAGCAGCGAAATCGACGTTTCGGGCAAAAGCCCTTCATCAGGAATAAAGGGTTGAAGGGCTTTTGCCCAAAACGTCGATTTCGCTGCTCGTTGGATGCTGCCTGAACTGCTGTGCTCTTCCAGCACCACTAATCCAGTAGTTGAAAGGTATTGCATCCCATTTGAAAAGGTAGCTGGAAAGATGCTGAACATATTTGCATCTTCATGTTTTGATATACAGATTTATTGTTGTACCTATCAGTTTTTAGAGTTTCATTCTCAAGATAGCTTTTAACAATAGGTGTCAGCTCAGATAATGTATTGAAGGTGTAATGTATTTCACATGTAATTTTGTAAGTACAAATTCACCCCACAAACTTGAGTGGTTGCAGGGGAGGTAGAGTGTGTGTGGGGGTGGAAAGTGTGTATGAGAGAGCATGTAATGGGGTGTAAGTCTTGAGAGAGAGTTTGTGTATGAGAGAGATGTGTGCGTGAGGCACGTGTTTATATCAGAGAGAATGAGTGTGTGTGTAGTGCAGTGGGGTCACCTGTAGTACGAAATGAACCCAAGGTCCACGGTGAGGCCATCCCTATGGGTACCTGGTGTGTGCACACAAGTTTGTGGGGTGAATTTGTACTTGCAGAATTACATTTTATTTTACTTAAATCCATCTAAGATTCTGTAAATCCCACTTTAGAAACAGAATCAGTCTTGACCTAACATTGGGAAACAAACAGACTTTAACCTCACACCTTCATTTCATCTGCTCTGAGATTACATCTATTGATTAGATTAGGTTTCCCATAATGTGGAAAGTCCACACCGACCCTCAGAAGAGTAACCCTCCCGATCCATTTCCCTCTGATTAATGCACCTAACATTATGGGCAATTTAGCATGGCCAACTCAGCTGACCTGCACATCTTTGGACTGGGAGGAAACCCACACAGACGTGGGGAGAACATGCAAACTCCACACAGTCAGTCACCCAAGGCCAGAATTGAACCTGGGAGCCTGGTGCTGTGAGGCAGCAGTGCTAGCCATTGAACCACCGTACCACCCGGTATTGTTGAAAGCTATCTTGAGAATGTAACTTTTTTAAAAAGTTCTGGGATTTACATATGAAGGAACCAAAACTAACACAATTATTCTAAAAGATGAAAGACTTGAGCTAAATCTGTTTAATGATACATTCCATGATAATGATTCCTTGCAATCCTGTTGCTTATAAATTCTATGTTTTATGATTCCGCTCAACAATTACCTGATTAAGCAGCACTTCTAAAGCTAGTGCTTCCAAATAAAACCAGTTGGACTATAACCTGGTGTTGTGACTTTAGACTTTATCTACCCTAGTCCAATACTGCCACCTCCACATCCTGGAAAGCAATAAGAAGAAAGGCTAGAACCTGAAAGTGGTGTACACAAAATAGCATGCTTCCATTTTAATAAGACTAGACATACTAAAAGCTAATTGCTGGAAGTTAAACAGCCCAATTTCAGGAAGAGGAGTGTCTTTAAAATTCTAATGAAAGGGTGCATCAGATCAGGAAATAGATATTCAAACAGGAGTTATGTATGTTTGTGATTGTTCAACTTTCTGAAAGGAGAGATGGCTCAAGACTGTCAACAGCTCTTCCTTAAATACTGATAAATTACTAGATAGTCTGAACATTTTATTTCGAAGGGACTGGTATTTCCTTATTATCCATGTTTGGGACTGGAAGATGTCAGTAGTTTTTTTTTCCTCATTTGAGAGCATTAGGGTGTTACTGAGCAGGCCAGCATTTATTACCCATCCCTAAATGCCTAGAAAAGCAGTGACAGTTACCTCAATCGTGAGATACGAAGGGCCATCAGCAGTAGCAGAATTGTTCTCCAATTAGTGGGCGGCACGGTGGCACAGTGGTTAGCACTGCTGCCTCACAGCGCCGGAGACCCGGGTTCAATTCCCGCCTGAGGCGACTGACTGTGTGGAGTTTGCACATTCTCCCCGTGTCTGCGTGGGTTTCCTCCGGGTGCTCCGGTTTCCTCCCACAGTCCAAAGATGTGCAGGTCAGGTGAATTGGCCATGCTAAATTGCCCGTAGTGTTAGGTAAGGGGTAGATGTAGGGGTATGGGTGGGTTGCGCTTCGGCGGGGCAGTGTGGACTTGTTGGGCCGAAGGGCCTGTTTCCACACTGTAAGTAATCTAATTTAATCTAATCAATGTATAAAACAATCTGCAATGCTAGCATATCCCTCAGTCTCCTATTACTAAGTAGTCAGAGCATCAAACCTGGTTCAATGAAGAATGCAGCAAGTTTGCCAGGGCAACACCATGCTTATGGGAACACTGCTCTCTCCATGAAGGTCAGTGTGTCTGAGATACTCTAGGTGTTGCTGCGTGTGGTGCAAAACTGACCATTCCCCAAGCCTGCAATCACCTCGAGGTCTGAGATGGACTATGCTTGCAGGATCTCAGTGTACAAAACTCTGGATAAGGGATAGAAGAATGTACCAAGTCTGCTCGCATCCTCAAAACACTGAGGGGAAAAAGAGAGAGTGGATCCTGTCACGTTGTTTGCTGAGCAGACTGTCATATGGCAGAATTTCTCCTCACCCGGACTTTCCCAGTAAGACATCTCTTGGCCATTAGTGAGAAATGCATGATGCTTCATGTATCCCCAGATGCTCTACACCACCACATGCTGTGTTCGAAGCAGTTGGTGGGAGGGCGGGGTGAAATTGGTTGCAGAAAGGAAGTCTGGAGAGAGATGCAGTGTCTTTTGTTGAGATTTGTCCCGAGCAGGTCTGCAACGTGGGTCTCTGTGCTTTATGGTCTGTTCTCTGAGATGCACACAGAGATAAACATCGACTGTGCTTGGAGGACCATCAGCTCTGTAAAAGACACTCTTTGATCTGCCCTAAAATTACTGCCTTCCAGAACAAGGAGTTGACCCCAACAGGAGTGTTGTAGACTGGTACAGTTCAAGGTTGTAGGACTACGTGGTGAGGGATGTACCAAAGCTTGGGGTAGCTGCTGACCAGGCACGATGGGAAAAATAACAAGGTTCTATTCAGTTGTTATATGCTCCTATTGCCTCAAAATGAATGTAACTAATATCCTCCATGACTCGTGTTTGCAACTGCAGGGAAGCTGAGGAATGCCACATTCCAATGTGGTTGTACGTTTTCCTCTTCAAAGACTGTCCAGAATACTTTTAGTACCTTTTGCACATACATCAAATGTTTTTACAGAAAGTTTACTTTTGCAAATTGAAAATGACATGAACTGGAATAGCCCAAGTACAAATAAAATCATAAACATTGTGATGATGAGAGCAATGAATAACTCCCTGAAGCCTATCCCTCATCTACAGCCATAAGGCAGGAGTGTGATGGAATACTCCCTACTTGCCTAGGTGGGTGCAGCTCCAACAACACTCGAGCAGCTTGTCACTATTCAGGACAAAGCAGCCAACTTGTTTAGCACCATATCCAGAAATATATGCGCTCTCCATGTGTACCATTTACCAGCTGCACTGCAGCAACTCACCCAGGCTCCTTCAATAGCACCTTCCAAATCTGTGAGCTCAACCAACTCAAAAGCACAAGGGCAGCCGATACAGTACATAGGAACACCACCCCTCCAAGTCACCCACCATCCTGACTTGGAAATATATCGCTGTGCCTCCACTGTCACTGGGTCAAAATTCTGGAACTCCCTGCCCAACAGCATTGTGGGTAATCCTACATGCTCAGGACTACAGCAGTTCAAGACACCCCACCATCTTCTCAAGGACAATTAGGGATGGACAATAAATGCTGGCCCTTTCAATGATGCCCACATTTTCGAAAGAACAAAAAAAATCACATTCAGATTCAAGATTTATGTTACAAATCTTCAAAGAAATAACGACTGCTTTGGGAATAAAACAAACTTTATCACAACATAAGTAAAACTGTTTTTCTCGCTAATTTGCACAAATTAATTTCAGTCTAAAAGCTTTTTAATTCCAAAACTTTTCAACATTTAACCAACAAGATAATTGAAGCCATGCATACACCCTTTCACAGGCTCATACTCCATAACACTCACACACACTACCAGGCATGCACACGCAAACATGCAGACCCTCTCATACATGTATACATCACCACCCCCTACCTGTACACACACCCCCTCTCACAGGCTTACACTCTCACATGCGTACTCTCATGCTTGCACACACATTGAAGTCTGGGATGAATTTTGTATTTGCAGACACATTCTACTTTGCTCAAAGAGCACAATCTGCAGGCAGTCAATCCATTTAACATTTTATAAATTCTTACTTTGGAAATAGAACAAGTCTATCTCAAGATTGGGATCTTATAGACTCTAACCTCCCACCTTCAATGCATGGTCTGAACTGAGATGTCACTCTTTAAATATAAAACCTTGTTATCTCGAGAATGCGACTTAAAAGAAGTTATCAGATTTATGTATTAATGAACCGAAACCTGCAATCCATTCTAAAAGATGAAAGGCTTAACAACAATCATTTCAGTTGCTTGGCACTGTAATCTTTTGCTATACATTCTGTCTTATGATCCTGCTCGAACCTCCCTGATGAAGGAATAGTGCTCCAAAAGCTAGTGCTTCCAAATAAATCTGCTGGACTGTGACCTGGTGTGTGATTTTTAACTTTGTCCACTTCAGTCCAACACCGGCACGACCACATCATAATTAAGGGAAGGAATTTAAACTGGCTGTTTTATTACAAGAGGGCACAATGGAGATTGGATGGCCAGCTACAGTCAAAACACAGTTTAGTTTTTAAAATCTAACTTTAAGTTTCAAAGCTAAAGGAGGTGTTCCACATATCTTGCCAAATATAGTAGCTCAAATGTTGATGATTTGACTACACTATTTTCATTTTCCAATTCTTGGCTCAAAGAGCTGGAGGCTATGGCAACACAATTGAACTGCTGTTTAAATGTCATGGATGTTCTTCACCCAGCCAGCCTTTCAGACAGGGTGTTCTAGATTCGCACTACACCTAGGTGAAACAAATTCCCCTCTTAGCCTTCGCTTTCTACCTTAGCTCTATGCCCCTTCTACTAGTGGAGATTTTTCACACCTCTATCAGATCCCCTCTCAACCTTCACTGCTCCCCTCCCCCTCCCCCATTCCCCGCTCCCCACTCCCCACTCCGCCCCTCTTCCCCTTCCCCTCTCCCCCCTCACCCTTCCCCACTCCACCCCACCCCTCTTCTCCCCTCTGCCCCCTTCCCCTCTCTCCCCCATCGACCTTCCCCTCCCACTCCCCCTCTCTGCCCCCCTTCTCCCCTGCCCCGCCCATCCCCTCCCCCTCTCTCCGCCCTCCTCCTCTCTCCCGCCCTCCCCCTCTCTCCCCTCCCTCCCCCCTCCCCCTCTCTCCCCCCTCCCCCTCTCTCCCCCCTTCGCTCCCTCCCCCCTCCCCTCTCTCCTCCCCTTCCCCTCCCCCTCACTCCCCCTTCCCCCTCTCCCTCCCCCTCTTCCCCCTCCCCCCTCCCCTCTTCCCCCTCCCCCCTCCCCTCTTCCCCCTCCCTTTTCCCCCTCCCCCTCCCCCCTTCCCCCACCTCCCTTCCCCTTCTACCCCTCCCCCCTTCTCCCCCTCCCCCCTTCTCCTTCCTCCCTTCCCTCCCCCCTTCTCCTTCCTCCCTTCCCCTTCTACCCCTCCCACCCCTCCCTCTTCTCCCCCCTCCTCCCCCCTCCTCCCTTCCCCCTCCCCCCCAGTCTCCTCTCCCCGCCCCCCAGTCTCATCACCCCCGCCCCCCATCTCCTCCCCCCCGCCCCGCCCCCTCCCCCCCACACCCCCTCCACCCCGCTGCCCTGCCCCCCCGTCTCCGCACCCCGCCCCCCGTCTCCTCCCCCCCACCCCCACCACAAGTCTCCTCCCCCCAGTCTCCTCCCCCCTGCCCCCCACGTCTCCCCCCCCGGCCCCCCCAAGTCTCCGCCCCCCCAGTCTCTGCCCCCCCAGTCTCCTCTCCCCCCCCCCCGGCCCCCCCTGTCTACTCCCTCCCCCATGCCCCCCCAGTCTCCTCTCCCCCCCCCCCCCGGCCCCCCCTGTCTACTCCCCCCCCCATGCCCCCCCAGTCTCCTCCCCACAGTCTCCTCCCCCCCCCACGTACCCCCAGGCTCCTCCCCCCCCACGCAGCCCCAGTCTCCTCCCCCCACGCCCCCCCAGTCTCCTCCCCCCCACGCCCCCCCCAGTCTCCTCCCCCCCACGCCCCCCCCAGTCTCCTCCCCCCACGCCCCCCCAGTCTCCTCCCCCCCACGCCCCCCCCAGTCTCCTCCCCCCCACGCCCCCCCCAGTCTCCTCCCCCCCACGCCCCCCCCAGTCTCCTCCCCCCCACGCCCCCCCCAGTCTCCTCCCCCCCACGCCCCCCCAGTCTCCTCACCCCCACGCTCCCCCCAGTCTCCACCCACCCACGCCCCCAGAGTCTCCTCCCCCCAGCCCCCACACCAGTCTCCTCCCCCCCGCCCCCCCAAGTCTCTTCCCCCTGCCCCCCCGCTCCCCTCCCCCCACCCCCAGTTTCCTCCCCCCCCCCCCCAGTTTCCTCCCCCCCCAGTTTCCTCCCCCCCCCCCCCAGTTTCCTCCCCCCCCCCCCCAGTTTCCTCCCCCCCCCCCCAGTTTCCTCCCCCCCCCAGTTTCCTCCCCCCCCCCCCAGTTTCCTCCCCCCCCCCAGTTTCCTCCCCCCCCCCCCCCCAGTTTCCTCCCCCCCCACCCAGTTTCCTCCACCCCCCCCCCCCCAGTTTCCTCCCCCCCCACCCAGTTTCCTCCCCCCCCAGTTTCCTCCCCCCCCCTCCCCCCCCAGTTTCCTCCCCCCCCCCCCCCAGTTTCCTCCCCCCCCAGTTTCCTCCCCCCCCCCCCCCCCCAGTTTCCTCCCCCCCCCCCCAGTTTCCTCTCCTCCCCCCCCCCCCCAGTTTCCTCCTCCCCCCCCCCCCAGTTTCCTCCTCCCCCCCCCCAGTTTCCTCCTCCCCCCCCCCAGTTTCCTCCCCCCCCCCCCCCCCCAGTTTCCTCCCCCCCCCCCCCCAGTTTCCTCCCCCCCCCCCCAGTTTCCTCCCCCCCCCCCCCAGTTTCCTCCTTCCCCCCCCCCCGTTTCCTCCTTCCCCCCCCCCCCCCCCAGTTTCCTCCTTCCCCCCCCCCCCCAGTTTCCTCCTTCCCCCCCCCCCCCCCCCCAGTTTCCTCCTTCCCCCCCCAGAGTTTCCTCCTTCCCCCCCCCCCCCAGTTTCCTCCTTCCCCCAGTTTCCTCCTCCCCCCCCCCCCCCCAGTTTCCTCCTTCCCCCCCCCCCCCCCCCCCAGTTTCCTCCTTCCCCCAGTTTCCTCCTCCCCCCCCAGTTTCCTCCTTCCCCCCCCCCCCCCCAGTTTCCTCCTTCCCCCCCCCCCCCCCAGTTTCCTCCTTCCCCCCCCCCCCCCCAGTTTCCTCCTTCCCCCCCCCCCCCCAGTTTCCTCCTTCCCCCCCCCCATTTCCTCCTTCTCCCCCCCCCCCCCCCCGTTTCCTCCTTCTCCCCCCCCCCCCCCCCCCGTTTCCTCCTTCTCCCCCCCCCCCCCCCCCGTTTCCTCCTTCTCTCCCCCCCCCCCCCCCCCGTTTCCTCCTTCTCCCCCCCCCCCCCCCCGTTTCCTCCTTCTCCCCCTCCTTCTCCCCCCCCCCCCCCCCCCCCGTTTCCTCCTTCTCCCCCCCCCGTTTCCTCCTTCTCCCCCCCCCCCCGTTTCCTCCTTCTCCCCCCCCCCCCCCCCCGTTTCCTCCTTCTCCCCCCCCCCCCCCCGTTTCCTCCTTCTCCCCCCCCCCCCCCCCGTTTCCTCCTTCTCCCCCCCCCCCCCCCCCCCCCGTTTCCTCCTTCTCCCCCCCCCCCCCCCCCCCCCCGTTTCCTCCTTCTCCCCCCCCCCCCCCCCTCCGTTTCCTCCTTCTCCCCCCCCCCCCCCCCCCCGTTTCCTCCTTCTCCCCCCCCCCCCCCCCCGTTTCCTCCTTCTCCCCCCCCCCCCCCCCCCCGTTTCCTCCTTCTCCCCCCCCCCCCCCCCCGTTTCCTCCTTCTCCCCCCCCCCCCCCCCCCCCGTTTCCTCCTTCTCCCCCCCCCCCCCCCCCGTTTCCTCCTTCTCCCCCCCCGCCCGTTTCCTCCTTCTCCCCCCCCGTTTCCTCCTTCTCCCCCCCCGTTTCCTCCTTCTCCCCCCCCCCCGTTTCCTCCTTCTCCCCCCCCCCCCCGTTTCCTCCTTCTCCCCCCCCGTTTCCTCCTTCTCCCCCCCCCCCCCGTTTCCTCCTTCTCCCCCCCCGTTTCCTCCTTCTCCCCCCCCCCCCCGTTTCCTCCTTCCCCCCCCCCCCCCCCCCCGTTTCCTCCTTCCCCCCCCCCCCCCCCCCGTTTCCTCCTTCCCCCCCCCCCCCCCCCCCCGTTTCCTCCTTCCCCCCCCCCCCCCCCCCCCCGTTTCCTCCTTCCCCCCCCCCCCCCCCCCCCGTTTCCTCCTTCCCCCCCCCCCCCCCCCCCCCGTTTCCTCCTTCCCCCCCCCCCCCCCCCCCGTTTCCTCCTTCCCCCCCCCCCCCCCCCCCGTTTCCTCCTTCCCCCCCCCCCCCCCCCCCCGTTTCCTCCTTCCCCCCCCCCCCCCCCCCCCGTTTCCTCCTTCCCCCCCCCCCCCCCCCCGTTTCCTCCTTCCCCCCCCCCCCCCCCCCGTTTCCTCCTTCCCCCCCCCCCCCCCCCCCGTTTCCTCCTTCCCCCCCCCCCCCCCCCCCCCGTTTCCTCCTTCCCCCCCCCCCCCCCCCCCCCCGTTTCCTCCTTCCCCCCCCCCCCCCCCCCCCCCGTTTCCTCCTTCCCCCCCCACCCCCCCCCCCGTTTCCTCCTTCCCCCCCCACCCCCCCCCGTTTCCTCCTTCCCCCCCCACCCCCCCCCGTTTCCTCCTTCCCCCCCCACCCCCCCCCCGTTTCCTCCTTCCCCCCCCACCCCCCCCCGTTTCCTCCTTCCCCCCCCACCCCCCCCCGTTTCCTCCTTCCCCCCCCACCCCCCCCCGTTTCCTCCTTCCCCCCCCACCCCCCCCCGTTTCCTCCTTCCCCCCCCACCCCCCCCCCGTTTCCTCCTTCCCCCACCCCCCCCCGTTTCCTCCTTCCCCCCCCACCCCCCCCCGTTTCCTCCTTCCCCCCCCACCCCCCCCCACCCCCCCCCCACCCCCCCCACCCCCCCCCACCCCCCCCCGTTTCCTCCTTCCCCCCCCACCCCCCCCCGTTTCCTCCTTCCCCCCCCACCCCCCCCCGTTTCCTCCTTCCCCCCCCACCCCCCCCCGTTTCCTCCTTCCCCCCCCACCCCCCCCACCCCCCCCCACCCCCCCCCGTTTCCTCCTTCCCCCCCCACCCCCCCCCGTTTCCTCCTTCCCCCCCCACCCCCCCCCGTTTCCTCCCTCCCCCCCCACCCCCCCCCGTTTCCTCCCTCCCCCCCCACCCCCCCCACCCCCCCCCCGTTTCCTCCCTCCCCCCCCCACCCCCCCCCGTTTCCTCCCACCCCCCCCACCCCCCCCCGTTTCCTCCCTCCCCCCCCACCCCCCCCCCGTTTCCTCCTTCCCCCCCCACCCCCCCCCCGTTTCCTCCTTCCCCCCCCACCCCCCCCCGTTTCCTCCTTCCCCCCCCCACCCCCCCCCCGTTTCCTCCTTACCCCCCCACCCCCCCCCCCGTTTCCTCCTTACCCCCCCACCCCCCCCCCCGTTTCCTCCTTACCCCCCCACCCCCCCCCCGTTTCCTCCTTACCCCCCCACCCCCCCCCCGTTTCCTCCTTACCCCCCCACCCCCCCCCGTTTCCTCCTTACCCCCCCACCCCCCCCCGTTTCCTCCTTACCACGCCCACGCCCTCCATGTTCATCCACGCTCCGATATCGCGACACATGGGGATTGCGGAAGCGATCGGTTCCAGACCAATCAGCCCCCGTTTTGCTCCGGGGTGGTTCGTCCCGCCGGGGTCACGTGCCGCTTTAATCCGGCCAGCCAATTAGAAGCGCCCATCCTGTTGCTAATTCAAGATGGCGGCGACCGTGTCCGTTACTGCGCCGGGGAGCGAGCTGAGAGAAAACGGGGAAAATGAGGGGAGTAACCGGGAGGAGGAAGAAGCGGAGGAGGGAGGAGCGGGGGCATTCCGGGAGGATGAGCAGTGGGAGGCCGCCGAGCTGGAGCCGGCCGATGGGGAGGTGGGCGAGTCGGAGGCGGTCCCGCGGCGGCGAACTCCCGAGGAGACGCTACCGAAGCTGGAGGCCGCCGAGAAGGAGCAGCGTCTGCAGCGGACCTGCCGCGAGTTCCGCAACCGCCGTAAAATCATCATCAGGAACCTGCCGTCTGATATCATCACCCAGGTGAACTCCCCACCCACACCGCCACCGCCACCGCCAGGGGACCTGGGCGCGGGGGGCGGCAGCGAGCCCGGGGCAGGCATGCGGCCCTACCGCCTGCACTGCGCCTGCGCACCACACACCCCCCCCCCCCATGTCCCTGTCTGATTGTGGGATAGCGCTGATTGGAGGGGCCGAATGATCTCCTGTTCTTTCCTGTGCTTTAGCATTCTTGTCACAAAGGAACATTTACTATTTACAAACCTAGCGGGCGTTAGCATTATTAGTAAGAGATCTGGGTAAAATCTCAAGTTATATCAATTTGATATAAATTCTGTGTCTTACAATTGTGCCCTTCACAACTACCTGATGAAGGAGCGTCGCTCCGAAAGCTAGTGCCTTCAATTAAACCTGTTGGACTCTAACCTGGTGTTGAGTGATTTTTAATTTTGTATGCCCCAAGCCAACGCCAGCACCTCCAAATCATGGATAAAATCTCAGCTGATTTAACCTCAGAACTGTCTTCTGACAGACAGTTAGCATTTAGTGTGGGTTAGTTCGCCCAGATTGTCTGCAGGCTGCTTATGATTAACTAATGTGAGTTAAGGCGTTCGTGATGGAAATCATAACTGATGTTTAGTTAGCAGTTTTAATGTAAATGTATATTTAGAATTGTACTGAACTTCTTCTGGTCAACCTCTGCAAAATAATGTTTAATTATGTGGGGAGTTCCATGTTCTTATGTTTTTCCATCTTTATGAATACTTTAAAGGAACATATAAATAGCATTGCTGTTTACATGTTTTTACATTTATTTTAGGATCTTTGAGTAACAAAGAAACTTTAACTGAGTTGGCACTTCAAGCCATTTGTTATCTCTGTGAATCACAGCAGATACTAGTTATTCCTATTATTGGGTTTTTTTTGTGTATGTACTGAAAGTGATGGGGCTTAATGTCTTTTGGACGATATCATCATTTAGGCATAACCAAACACAAATATTTCAACTGAGTATTTTAATTTAAGCTACGTTTATGTTACCCCCACACCCTCATTCCTTTCACATGAACACAGGTGGAACTCTTGTCTTAGCTACAGTACCAGAATGTCATGCTGCCATTGAATGACACACCGTTAAATTCCTAATTGTATTATCCTGAATCCGTGGGCAAACACATACTTTCCATTTGGAGCTGTTCAGCATATTGGTGGTGGATATGTACTGCGAGGGTAAATCCGGCGATGTGCCTCAGCAACTAGTCCTGTGAACTAAAGTTCAGCAAAAGTGAAATGGTCCAGTTTTGCAAACATCTAATCTGGTCAATTCTGCTATTCTGTGGCATACAATTTCCAATGAGCTGGAAATTAATACACATTAGTCAGTGGGTGATGACAATTCAGGAAAGTGCTTCTAAGGTTTAGTAAGCTTGATGCAAAGGCAGATCCAGGTTGCAAGTTCCTATACCGAATAAGAGAAAATATCTGGCTCGGAAAGATGTTGTGAAACTTGAAAGAGTTCAGAAAAGGTTTACAAGGATGTTGCCAGGGTTGGAGGATTTGAGCTACAGGGAGAGGCTGAACAAGCAGGAGCTGTTTTCCCTGGAGTGTCAGAGGCTGAGGGGTGACCTTATAGAGGTTTACAAAATTGAGGGACATGGATAGGATAATTAGGCAAAGTCTTTGCCCTGGGGTCGGGGAGTCCAGAACTAGAGGGCATAGGTTTAGGGTGAGAGGGGAAAAATATAAGAGACCTAAGGGGCAACGTTTTCACGCAGAGGGTGGTACGTATATGGAATAACCTGCCAGAGGAAGTGATGGAGGCTGGTACAATTGCAACATTTAAGAGGCATTTGGATGGGTATATGAATAGGAAGGGTTTGGAGGGATATGGGCCGGGTGCTGGCAGGTGGGACGAGATTGGGTTGGGATATCTGGTCGGCATGGACAGGTTGGACCAAAGGGTCTGTTTCCATGCTGTACATCTGACTCCATGGCTGTGCATGGTCTGACAGGCTGGAATGTAATCTGTATGAGAGCAGGTTAGAATTACATAACTTTAAAGGTAATAGACCTAGTGCAGGACAGTTGGACTAATGCAGGGAGTATGTTTTTGACAATACAGACTCAATGAGCTGAAGGGCCTGTTCTGTACGGTTCTATGACTCCAGATGGCATTCTAGTGAGCATTTATGGAGCATGTCAGACCTTGATGGTTGCTAGAGAAACATGCATTTCACTGAGCTTGCAGACGCTAAAACAAACATTTTCTTGTTTAGGTTTTATTGAATGAGGCTGGTTTTATGTCAGCATTGTGGTTATATAAGTGTAAATGAAATGCGTAGTGGGTAAATTTGATGACACCAAGTTTATTAGGGCAGTAGGTTATGAAGAGGGCATGAGTCTGCAAAGGAACATAGATTTGATAAGTTTTTTGCCCATAGATGGGCAAAAATTCAGCAGATGGAGTATAATGTGAACTTCAGCAGGCAGAATAGAAAAGCAACATGTTATTTGAATGGAGCAAGATTGTAGGAGTTGGATGGACAGAGGGATCTGGGTGTCCTAGTACATAAACACAAAATGTTCGTATATAAATACAACAAGTGATTAAGACCATAAATGGGGATGTTGTCTTTTCCTGCAAGAGGAATGAAATGTAAAGATTACTTACTTACAGTGTGGAAACAGGCCCTTCGGCCCAACATGTCCACACCGACCCGCAAAAGCGCAACCCACCCAGACCCATTCCCCTACATTTACCCCTTCACCTAACACTACGAGCAATTCAGCATGGCAGTTCACCTAACGTGCACGTTTTTGGACTGTGGGAGGAAACCGGAGCAGACTCTGGGAGAATGTGCAATCTCCACACAGTCGCCTGAGACATGAATTGAACCTGGGTCTCTGGCGCTGTGAGGCAGTAGTGCTAACCACTGTGCCGCCAACTAAAACTAGGGAAGATTTTTTTTTACATCAGTAATACAGTGTTGGTGAAGCCAATTGTTGAGTATTGTGTAAGCTTTGGTTTCCTCGATTTAAGAAAAGATATAATTGCAAAGAAACGGTTCAAAGAAGGTTCACTTGACTGCTGGTTATCTTGTATGGAACGGTTGGACAAGTTGCACTTATATTGTTTGGAGTTCAGAAGAATGAGAGGTGGTCTTGATGAAACTTCATCCAGTCCTTTTTAGGATCTTAGGTGAGACAATATTTCATACAGGGAAGACTACAAATAGAGAGCACCAGTTTTTAAAAAAAAGTCATCTGCTGAAGGAGTTGAGGGTAGTCTCCTTCCTCTGTGTTTGGTGTATCTGTGGAACTCTGTTCAGCCCTGAACACTGGAGGTACAGCCATTGAATATTTGGAGGCTGTGGCAGGTTATTGATGAATGAGTGTCATTCAGAAGAAAGACATGACAGTTGAGTTGAAGACCGTGGTCAGATCAGCCATAATCCAATTAATTGGCTGAGCAGACTTGAGAGGCCAGATGGCCTCATTCTGCCAATTTGTATCGTTTTAGGTAATTCTTGCTGGAACGCTATCTGTTTTCTCCCTTCCCTCTAAAACCCTCAGCAACATTTTGTTCAGCTTCATACATTTTAGCTCTTTTCAATTTGACTTTTCCTCCTGTTGCTTTCCTCTTCAAAAATCCCCAATGTTTGTTTGATTAACCGTGTCTCAGTCATTGTTCCAAATTCCTGCTGTCCACCACCTTGTTGTTTGTTATTACCCCCTTTAGAAACACCAGGGTATACCTCATTGTGGGAAACACAAGGTTTGTGTAAGTTTAGTATTCTACACGTTGAAATGTGCCAGTTTCATAACTTTAATAAATAGACTTTTCAGGCAAAATGTTAGCCAATATGTATCTCATTTCCCTTGTCCTGTTTAATGGAACAAGGTGATATGAGTGTGAGCTTCCTTTCTTTACTATCGCCCCCCACTTAAACAACAGGGAGGTTGGCGGAAAGAGGCTCAGTGAATTATTAGAAAATTTTGCAACTTAGACAAAGTAACAAAATCCCAACATAATATTGTTAAGTTAAGTCAAGTCAGGCAGGGAATGAGGACAGCAGTTCACCAGAGTGGCCCTGTGAGAATGCACAATCCGTTTCTGATTTTTAACTGTTGTCCACTGCCTGAAAAATCTACACTTCGAAGTTGTCTGAAGCAGGATAAAGTTTGGCTGTAATATTTAATATTTTCCTCCCATCCATGTATTTGCTGTGCCAGATGCTGTAGTTCACTTGCTGTGCCCATGTGAAAAGTGAGGTCTTAAGCTCAGTGCAAGAGAAAGCAGTCACTGTCCACAGAACTGTGTGTGAGAGTTAGTGTCGAGAGATGGCTAGCAAATAAGTGTGGTTACCACTGACTGAATCCCTTGACCCTGATGTGCATCAAACCTTGAATTTGCATGATATTTTAATACTTGTACTGTGACCCCCCTACTCTGAGTAGACAAACTGAATCAACCTGATTCTCTTCCCTCAATCCATCTTGTGGAGAGACCTCTTTTAATTTTCCTTGAATTTTGAATGGTAGACAATGGAAAAAGGAGACTGCTCTAAACCGAGGAGACTGAAGTTCTAACCAAGTTACTCAAGCTCTGTATGAGTTGCATTGATGCTGTTGTTTTGATCAAGCACTGGGGAGGGTTGTGGGACTCCTCACACCTGTAGGTTTGTGTTCTGCACAGAGACAGCCAATTGATTTGGTTTTTTAATCAGGACCATTGTGGGGTCAAGTGTCATCAGCATGACAATCCTCTGGCCCCTGGGCAAGTTGTCAGTACAGAGGCAGAAAGGCTTCATGCTGCAATAATTCAGAACCTACCTTGCTTTCTGTGAGAGGAGAGTGAGCGCATGGGAACAGAGAATTGGAAGAGAGCTAGTTATTCTCACTCCATTTGTCCTGTAAGGCCCCTGCTTTGAATCAGTGATTTAGAGACTGAATAATTATTTTGCCAACTGCCCTGTGCCTGCATTAAAAAAAACCAAAAGGATTTGGAAAGTTGATTGTTGATTGGATGGAATTAGAGGAAACAATGGGAACATCTCATTGAATCCTGTGGACTGGTGCTATTGAACTGTGTACTACTAATATTCCTTTCTCCATTTATAAATTCTTTATTTTGTCTTTGTCTGCATGTCTGTGTAGAGGTTTATGAAGGAGTGTAGTTAAGGTTACAGAATTATAAGTTGATAATTCATATTTTGTTTGCCTGTGTCTAGAACAAATTTACTTGTAATGAATAGTAGTTTCTTGTTAAGTACAAATATCCTGTTAGTGCTTTCTGTTGAACTGCATTCATCAGGATCACTTGGAGACTTTTGAGTAATTTGATGAAATCTGTAACATTTGTGATGGCCCAGGTGAAGTGAGACTCTAGTATTAGTGCACTTTTCTGAGTGTGCATTCTGCCAAACAATGAAAAATATTCACTTTTACATTCTCAGATCCGGTTCATTGGAAATAAATCCTCACCATAGTCTGCAGAACTCTTAACTTATTTTAAGTGGAGAGCTAATAAGGAATTTGAGGCCGACACACTTTGTTTCAATTTAAGTAGACCAAGTTGTGTTGAAGTGTTTGAATGAGCTTTCTGCTCTGACTTGTTTCCTGTTCGGGTAAGAGGCAGCCGCGATGCTGCAGGGATGCATTTGTTTTTTGATCTTGATGGAAGACCTGTGCAATGTCATAGTGTGTGCTTCCTGATTGAGTAGATATTGCAAGATCAGGCATTTTCCCCCATCTCCCACCACACACAGATCTGAGTGATGTCAGAATCTGTCACCTTTGCATCTTTCAAATTTGAGCAAACCTCATGGTTCTTTTCTGTTTGTCTCCTTCCCTGAAGCCTGAGAATTCTGATTGACTGCTATTTCCAGTGGAACAAAATCCTTTCCAGCACTGAATCTCGCTAGCCATTGTTTATCCAGGTAATAATAGGGCCTTACAAACCAGGCTGATTGTGTCTTGCTGCAACATTCATGTTAGTTTATGTCTTTGCAACAGGCCTTCCAGGAGCCTACTGAGCATCACTGTTGCTAAAAATGACTCCCTCACCACTGAACTGAATGTCTCGAACATTGTTACTCTCTACGGCTCTCTCATTCACTGGCTGAATGCATTGAGCTATTAAGGTGTAGATGCATAAATATTTGAAGAAGGAAAGGCAGGAATTTTATTCAATGTGCTCATGTAGAAAACAAAAGCTGGTAGGTGCTGTTGAAGAGGAGATTGATTTGTGCTGTTTGCAGTGCTAGTTGGTTCGTTTTGGACATGATCTTTGACTGACCACCACAGTAAAAGTTCCTATCAGTCCCAGAATCGATGGTACATATGAAGAGGCTTTTGGAGTTTATTCGTTCACAACATTTGTCACCCATTTCTAATTACCCTTGAGAAGGTGCTGAGCTGTCTCGTGGTGGTTGGCTTAACTAGGCAAGCCAATCAGGAGTTGCATATGGATCAGGTGGGAATGGCAGTGTTCTTTCCCTTCAAGCTGTTTGTGACTGGATTGATGTTGCTCCAAACCAGTTGTTTCATGGTCACCATTATTGCTTTCACGTTGCCCTGGTGCGATTGGTGTGCTTGTTTGCAGGTTAGAAACTTGTGTTCAAAGATTGTTAAACTGGGCTTCTTGATTGCTCATCCAGTAACAAAACCACCTTTCCATGCTTACATCCTATAACAAGAAATCAGTTCTTAATAGCCGATTACATCATTTTGAGCAAGTTAACGAGAGTGTGTCAGATGTTTTTACTAGTTTGTGTGTGACCAGCAAAAGGTTGTTTTTCATTGCTTGGTGAATCATTAATAGACTTCAAGTTATGGCTGAATGAACAAAGGAGGAAGCTAAAATAAATCTTTTCGTAAGGTTACTGGAAGGTGAACTATTTTGCCATACGTGAATATTGAGCTCGAGGCTATTAGTGTTTTAGAATTGAATTAAATTGTTAGTGATCAAATGCTCCAATTTGACTTGGCACTGGGTCAGTATGCCAGGTAGCTGCTGACCAGGTTGTCATTATACTGGTTGAGTTTCACTTGTCCATTTTTTTTGAAGTGAATTGGTGTGAGTTAGTACTGTCCATGCTTTTTAGCCTAAGGTACACATGGAGTCATCATCAAATCTCTATATGCACAAGCAATCATTCAACCCAGAAAATCTTCATTTTGACCACATTCAAAGTCTCTCATTTCCTTGTCTTACAGGAGGTCTATGAACTGCTCAGCGAGTATGATTTAAAATACTGTTTTGTGGACAAGTACAAAGGAACAGGTAAGTGTTCTCTGCTTTTACCAATCTCCCAGGATCCTGAGTTTTAGGCCAGACCAAGCTAAAACTGCTTTATTTGTCCAAAAGCAAGAAATGCATGCTGAGATTTCCAGTGTCATGATTGGGTACACTTTCCAATCTGAAAATCACAGGATTCCTAAAGTCTGTCTGTCTGGTACAGTACACCACTTCTCCACTACACATGTGGCCATTGAAAAACATCGGTTATTTTTCTGGATAAATTATTCTAAACATGCAGTTTTCTTAGTATATGTTGTGACTTTCCTTTTCATTTTGTTTCTTTTATTTTCATTTTCATTTTCTTAAATGTAATTTGGAGTTATTTTGCTCCTCCTATTTAATACTTTATCAGTTTCAGTAAGATTTCACCCTCTTGCAGGCAGCAGAAAGGAATCCTCTGCAACTGGCCCCATCCTTTATTCCCCCTTCACCCATCTGAAGTACCTTGTTGTCTCTCTGACCTTTTTTAGAACTGAGTAATAAGTTATGGCTTTGTGCTTGCTTCCAGTTGAGGGCAGCTTTGCCTAGTCACATGTTCCAGTTCACTAACATTTTTGTTCAGTTGCATATTTTGTCCAGGTTTCTGGACTGAAATGTAATATTTTAAAATCTCCTGAATGTTGATGTGACTTTGGATTTGGATTGGTCCATTTCTTTTACACAGTTATCAGTTTTCATTGAAACTTGCAACTGAATATAAGTTTTTAAGAAGTTTAGGGAACCATTGGCTGTGATGATGCAGAACCACTGTACTTGGGAATCTGTCAGGAGGTATGGCACTATTGGCCTTTGCTTTGTTTTGGTCCCTCCGTAATGACTACTTGTCAATCACACACTGATTCTGTAATTCAGTTTCAACTGTTAGCAGTCCTGATTGTTGGGAAAGCTTTGAATGAGGGGGAACTCAACTGAAAGGAGAAGCTGAATGGTTAAATGAGGGAAGGCTCACTTAATTGTTCAGAAGGAAGTGGCCCAAGGTGATGCTGATTTTGCTCATTCAAATAACCCTTTGGAGTCTGTAACTTCCTAAAGCTCTTTGAGATGTCTGCATTTTTAGTTCTGGCTTGTTGTGCTCTCCTGTTGCAGCTAATCTTTTAATCTGTAAGGGAGTTAGGATGTACAGAGGGGCCAGGCAGAAAGGGGTAGACATCACAGTCTGGCTGTGATCTTATAGAATGATCAAACAGACCCATGGGCTGAATGGATTATTCCTGCTCCTGTTTATCGTTTTCCTTCACCCGACTGATAAGATGTGTGCTTTTGACTGTCTGGCTCTGATCTCTGGAGTTCCTTCTATCAGTCCTTCCTCATTTTAAGGCCATCCTTAAAATCTCCCTTTTTGAAAAAACTTTGTTAGCATGTTCTACTATCTTCTATTCGGCCCAAGTGTCAATTTTGAATTGTTTGGATTCCTGGGAAATACCTTGTGACATTTCAGTATATTCAAACTGCGATATAAATGCAAGTTGCTGTTTGTCCTTTTTGCTGTAATTGAGCTCTTCATTACTGGGGAGAAAATCAGCACAGTGACTGAACACTGTCCAGTAATTCTACATTCTCTCTGCTAGCAAGTGGAGACAGGCTTGCTCCTTTCCACAATCCCCTCTTCCCTCACTCTCCTGTTTCAGTAATGCAGCAAGGTTGACAACAGAACCGTATTCTAGCAGAATGGAGAGAAGAGATTTCGGAGGTCAGCTGAATTATAACTTGTTCTTTTTCTTGCTGTTTTCCAGCTTTTGTCACTTTATTGAACAGGGATCAAGCAAATGATGCCATTGAGAAATTTCATCAATCAACTTTGCGGGATCGAGAGATTTCAGTGCAGCTGCAGCCCACCGATGCTCTGCTCTGCATTGCAAACCTGCCTCTCTCCTTCACTCAACAGCAGTTTGAGGAGCTGGTGCGGCCGTTTGGGAACCTGGAACGATGTTTCCTTGTGTACAGTGAGATTTCTGGTCACTCAAAAGGATATGGTTTTGTGGAATACATGAAAAAAGACTCTGCTGCCCGTGCTAAATCAGAGCTCCTTGGAAAACAGCTGGGCACACGAACCCTGTATGTTCACTGGACTGACGTAAATCAGCTGACTCTTGACCTCATTCATTC
Organism: Chiloscyllium punctatum; assembly: GCF_047496795.1. Lineage (NCBI taxonomy): Eukaryota > Metazoa > Chordata > Chondrichthyes > Orectolobiformes > Hemiscylliidae > Chiloscyllium > Chiloscyllium punctatum. Next base: position 61,613,740 of record NC_092784.1, read on the forward strand.
CAAGTGCCTGTGTGTGGATAAACTGCCACATGATTATAAAGACCTGCCAGCACTCAGCCAAGCCTTTAGTGACATCTATGAGCCAACATATTGTCAGGTATGAACAATGGTCGCAGAGAACAGGCAACTATGACAACAAGAAAAGTCTAGAAACTTTTTCAAAGCAGTGTGCAGAAGTCATGTGTCATTCTGTGCTCCATACGTCAAATCAGAGCCCAGAGCCAGGGTTCTTTCAAAATGTTAGTCCTTGTTTCCCTCTCCTCACCTCCATCCATTGTCACTGTGTGTTCTGAGAATGTGACCAAAACAATGTGAGCACAATGGGGGAAATGAATTGGCCGGTGTTGAGGTCATGCCAATCTGTCTTCAACTCTCATTTCTCCCTTTCCTTACTCTCCAAAGTCTCCATCCCATTCACTTGAAGTTCTGCAGATCACTGATGATATTTATCATTTGTGTATTAATTGTGTGTTACTGTTGGCTTCAAACTAGAAAATGCCTTCAAACGTGTCGACATCATCCCAATCCTACTAGCATGTGCTGGTGAGAGGCTCCTGCCTCACTCATTTATCCCCCTCTGTTCACTCTGCATTGTCTGGGTCAGAAACTTTTCTGTTCTTGTTGTTCCCTCTTTGACTCTATTCCACTGAACATAACATCTCAGTTATTGAGCTGGTGCTGGGACCTTTTTGGTTACAACTGGGTTTATACTTTTGTGCCATTTTGTTTTGATGTTCTTGAGTATTGCTGCCAACGAAGGAATGCTTGACGTTGACTGTGTTAACTGCTATTATTTTTGTGCATCTTTTTTAATTGTCTGATTCAGGAACATTGTACTGGTGTTTCTGTTTTCTTAAATACACTGTGGTCTCTTCTCTTCTCTTTTTTGATGTTGTTTTTGGAAATTAAAAGGTCTGGTGTATGGGAGCAACTCAACACTGAGCTGAGGTTTGCAAATCTCTGAAGATTGATTGTGTTGGTCTGAGGGGTTCCTCCAAAAGTACAGTTGGAAAAAAAAAAGACGAATTATGAACAACTGGAGTCTCAGCCAGTTCCTTTCAGTCCCAAGGACTCAACAGTTGATTATTTAGCACGAAGCCATGTATTCTGTCTAGATGCTGATCGAGAGCATTGTGAGATTTTGCAAGCTTTTGATAAGCTGCTTCCTGCATTTGCTGATGGATGCTAATTTGTGTGTCATAGAGTCATACAGCACAGGAACAGACCTTTCAGTCTAACTCGTCCATGCCAACCAGATATCCCAATCCAATCTAATCCCAGCTGCCAGTACCTGGCCCATATCCCTCTAAACCCTTCCTCTTCATAAACCCATCCAAATGCCTTTTAAATGTTGTAATTGTACCCAGCCTCCAGCACTTCCTCTGGCAGCTCATCCACACCCACACCACCCTCTGCATGAAAGTTACCTCTTAGGTCCCTTTTAAATTTTTTGCTGCTCACCTTAAACCTATGCTGTTTAGTTTTGGACACTCCCACCCCAGGGAAGAGACTTTGTCTATTTACCCTATCCATGCACCTCATGATTTTATAAACCTCTATACGGTCACCTCTCAGCCTCTGATGCTCCAAAGCAAACAGCCCCAGCCTGTTCACATAGCTCTGATCCTCTGGTGTCCTTGTGAAACAGTCCTTTATTATATTCCAGTGCCTCTCAGCTGATAGGTTGACAGCACATCTTCCAAGCCTTGTTTCTGTGAATGGTTTGAATTCAGATATTTAGTCTTGATTTACTGTGTGCTGGTTATGTTCTGTGGTAGGTTGAATTTGAGCTAATTTGTACCAAACTGCCAGTGATAGTTGAAGCAAGCATCCACACAGCTGCCAGTTTATAAGTGGGAGGAGGCAAACTACTACTTCCTCCTTAACATAAACATAAAGCATCACAGTGACTAGCTTTCAGCCAGTCCTAATGCTGAATTGACGATGTTGTCAAGGTTTTGGTGGGGAGGGGGTTTCCTTTCACGTGAGGCTGCTGTACAAATCCTAGCATTATTGTGGAACAGATCACCGATAGTCATGTTCTTACCAATGTTCTGGAACAATCAGCTGTGGCCAACACTGCCCATCATGTCACACACTTCCACAAAGGGAGGGGTTCTACACCAAATGTTTGTTCAGAGCAGTCTGCAAACAGAAGATCAATACAATAGCTCAAACTTTCTGGAGGAAACTGGCAAGCCAGCCACTGAGATGTTTTATGTTTATGATGAGGAGTGAGTAAGTAGTTTGCCGCCTCCTATTTCTAAACTGGCAGCAGCGTGCAGCTTGCAAGTTGGATGCTTGCTTCAACCTGTCCAAGCATTGTATTTGTTTGGAGCCTGTTATACGCTCTGAATGCCCGTCTTCTCAGCGGCAGCACTGGACTCCCTGCACAGTCCAGAGCAGCACCTGGGAACCTGTAGCATAACAAGATAGTGTTCTTAGGGATAGGGGCGAGCTCTTCACAACCCCTTTGTTTCACTATTATTTATTTATTCTTGTCTCTTTTACCCATTTCCCATCTGTTGCTTCCACCATCGCTTATATCTTGTACGTGTCCTTTGTGCAGCTGGCTCAGGGACCTGATGGCCAATTCCGAGGTTTTGCAGTTGTGGAATATGAAGCTGCGGAACAAGCTGAGCAAGTACAGAAGGAGACCGACGGCCTCTGGGTTGATGGGAACCACATTCGGGTCTCATTCTGTGCACCTGGGCCCCCAGGACGGAGTATGCTTCCTGCACTGATCGCTGCTCAGGCTATGGTGAGTACCCCCTCGACTTGATGTATTCAAGCACTGGACAACCATGACCTGTTATAGACCAAACCTGAACTGGCTTGAAGCAATGGCATTTGAAAAACGGTGTGCAATCTGACAGAGTAGTAAAATGGTGCTTAACCACAATGGCTCATCTTGCCTGTTCAAACATTGCACTTGTGTAACCATTGCTTTGTCAGAGAACAGCCAGTGCTGATAGAACTGGATTTCCCTACAACTGGAGCTCTCATCCATGGGGCTGAGATCCTGCAATTGTTATGGGATTCCAGTGGAATCCTTATTTCATGTTGGAGAAATGCAAAGTTAATATAAATGGAGAGTGAAATTGCATTGTTTTGTCTTTTTTTCCCAGGCTATGAACCGTGGGAAGGGTCTTCTCCCAGAACCGAATCCTATGCAGATTCTGAACAGCCTCAATAATCCAGCGACATTGCAGCTTCTTCTAAACCCATTAATACATGGAGGCACTGGTCCTCAGCAAGGTGAGAGCTGGCTACTGAGTCACCAGAATAGATATGTCTTCACCCATAACTAGCTGATCTTCTCTGGTTACTCACTGTGTCAGGATTTGATGATACAGGTTAAACTGGAGCTGCACAGGCAGGTAACTGGCTATCACCAGACCCTGTTTATCATGTGCATACAGATGATCACTGGGGCACTTTGTGCTATGGCTTGATTTAAGAATGCTTTGTAACTTGAGGTCTTGAACACAGAAAGGTATGCATAAGTGAGGCTTTCAATATATGTTGTATCAGGTTTATAATTTCTGCAGTACTCAGAATCTTCTGTCTTGCTGTCCTGTGGCAGCATACAATTGAGAGTCGACTATTTGGCTGATCGAGCTGACCTTCACCTTTTTTGACATGGTAATTCTACAACTTTAATCGCAATGTTTTGCTTCTCCCTCTCAACGTTTTCCAAAGTGTATTTCTATTACATGTGCAGTGCAGCAATTTGTCCTTAATCTTGATGGCATTACCCACGGCTGCTCTCGTACATGGTTTTGATATTTAGCTCTGACCCTAGCCTTACCCCTTTCAGCCACAAGTCTAGCCTGTTGCTGTTTGCCAGATAATGATTGAAACAGGGCTTGAGGAGAATGTGTATAAACTAGGGAAGCAGAAATAGTATCACAGCATGTCATGAGTTAGCCTAAAAGAGGTGTCAGTGCATCCCCTCCATGAGTTACTAGAGTCCATGTGATGAAGAGACCCCCAGAGTATTGTGATGGAAGCAAAGCGTTTTATTCAGGAATGATGATACTTATCCAAGTCAAGATGGTGTGTGACCTGGAAGGGAGCTTGGAGCCGGTGGTGCCCTGCCTGAGATAGTAGTATTTACTTTCTAGGTCAGATGGGAAGTTTGCACATGTCACGTGCTCCCAATCAGAATATTAAATCTTTTAGCGTCTTAGAGAGCATCTTATTCTCATGAAGCTTTCTGTCTGAATTTGATCTGCAAACGTTTGAATACACGAAAGAAAAATGTTAACTTTAACTGTGAAAACTGAACCAGGGATACTAATTCTAAGACTTTATTTTATTCAGGAATTCTGGGAGCTGCCCCTTCAATGCCTCTGCTGGGGAACCCTGGATTAAGTGCAGCCCTCTTACAGTTGGTTTTACAGGGACAAAACCCAGCACAAACTCAGGTAAACTTCCAATTGTGCAGCAAGTCGTTGTAAGCTAGCTTGGAGAGTTGCAAGTTGGTTTTGTTTGTTTCAGCTTCGGAGTGTCCTGTTATGGTGACCTAAGGAAGTAGACTTGGCTTTGGAGGCTTTCTGTTTTCCGTGATGACACTTGGCTCTGTTCTTCCTTTTTTCTTGCTCTTCCTTTCCGTTCCCTCTCTGAGAAGGTTAGCATTGAGCTGTTCTCTCACAGGGATACTACCCCTTTTAAAACGTCAGTGATGGCAGAGATCAGTGTGACAGGAAGTCACTGTAAGCACCAGCGTCAGCTATAGGTTCCTCAGATTTTTCCTATCGTTCTAGCTGCTCTTGAGAATTTTATCCAGTTCCTAACGCTCTTAGTACAGCAGTGTTCCCATGTTTTTTTAGAGGGTAACAATGATGTTTCTTATAAACAAATGCGCAACTGCACAACACTGAATAAAGCAGGTTTCATTTATCTTTGATTCCCATCTCAGAAACAGTAAGATGGAATTTGATTGGTCTAGGAACTTCTCTTGAGCTTTTGGGATTTTTCTGCCTAGGGTTTGGGCTGGCTGCTGAGTCGTGACAGATCATGATCAAAATGTTATGTTCAACTTTAAAAACTGATCAGGTGACCAATGCTGTGTGTCCACCTCTATGGAGGCTGTAAGCAGTTCTGTTCAATATGGCTTGTTACCACCTGATCATCACTTTGATCCATAAACTGGATAGTTTATGACTATACTTTTTGTCAAGCCCCTCCATAATGTGGTATAAAGGGGCCATGTTATCCCACAACCGTGGTACGTAACAGGCTGAGCTAGGTCTCCTGTTGCTTTGTGGGGATCTGCCGAAGCTTTTGGAAGTGTATCGACCTTTTGAGGCAATCCCTCCTGACCCAGGATGACTTCTCCACTCTTGAGTAAGTCTGATCATGGATCCATGCACACTGGGTTTGGTGGGCGACTTCCCTCGTTATCATCAAAGTTTTATGGTACGAAGAGAGAGAGTCTTCAACCCATTGTGCCCGTGCTGGTCATCAAGCACCTCACTGCCCAAGTACAGTTTCCCAGCACTTAGCCTGCAACTGTATATGCCAGGATATTGCAAATGATCATCGAAAGACCTCTTCAATGTTGTGATGGGTCCCACGTCTACCACCCTTTTCAGGCAGAGTTCCACATACCACCACTCTGAGTGAAAAATTACTTCCTTCACTCCCTTCTAAACCACCTTTCCCTTACTTGACATCTATGCCCACTGGTTACCTGCAAAGTGGAAAGCATGCTTCCAATCCACCTGGTCTAAACCCCTCATAATTTTGTAGACCATAATCAACTCACTCCTCTGGCTTCTGTGCTCGAATGAACATAACCCCTGTCTATCTACGCTCTCGCTCTCGCTCTCGCTCTCGCTCTCGCTCACAATCTGAAATTTATCCTGCTGCTTAGACCTGACCTCCACCTGGGCAGGTGAATGTTTCTTGAGATGACACCTTCATGGATATTGCTCCTGCAGTTTGGGCCAGCCTAAAGTAAGGTGCATCTTTTTCCCAGTGAAGCTTTGAGAATGTCCTTGAAGCCCACCCTGTGCTCTGCTGGTAACTGAGCTTGTTTAGTGAGTCTTGTAAGCTGAGGGACAACCCCCTCCCCTCTTCCCCCCCCGCCCCCCCACCCCAGGCCAACTGATTGACCATAATCAGTACTTCGATAGTGGGAGTGTTCGTTTGAAAGAGGGCACTGAGGTTGGAGTACCCATCCTGTTAGTGGATTTGTAAGATTTTTGCAGAAGCATTGCTAGTGATATTTCTCTTGGGATTTAAGATGTCTGCTGTGTACCTTCGCATACAGAAATGCAGGTAACACTACTGTCCTGCAGACCGTAGGTCTGGTGCCAGGTTTGAGATGTTTATCATCGAGCAGTCTGCTTCGGGTGTGCTGCTGTGATCCTTGGCTGTCTGAAGAACCGTGTTGAATTCCGTAGCTGGTATCTGTCCTTGCTTACAAGGTATGGGAATTGGTCCATGTTCTCCAGTGATAGTCAGGGCAGCAGTATTGTGCAGCATGAGTAGGCTGGTAGATGCCCTTTTTTGTCTTTGAGATGTTTAGCGTCAGGCCTCCTCACTCACATGCCTCTGAATGCATTGACAATGTTTTGGAGCACCTGCACACTCTCTCCCATCTGGGTATTGCAGCTTGGTGTCAGAGGCCCAGGGTGGTCTTGGCTCAGGACTGGAGGTGGTGCGGGCTGGACAGTTTCCTGCTTGTTCTATGCTGAAACTCCACTTCATTAGGAAGTTTCATGTCTCTCGGGTGGCTAGTTACAGTGAGCAAGATGGAGAAGAGTATTAATGTGATGATATGACCTTGCTTGACCCCAGTGTGTTTGCGATGGCTCCATTGAGAATCATTGCACAGTATTCAGAGAATGGTGAATAATTCCTGCTGGCAGCCAAATTTAGAGAGAGCCCTCCACAATCTGTCGTCTTTGATGAAATGGAAGCCTTTGTGAGATCAAATCGGGCTGCTGTTTGCTGCTGCTGTCTGTATGGTTCTTGCCTTGCTGTGAGGGTCATGTCCACTGTGCTGTTTAATGGTTAGGGTCGATACTGTGTCTTTGGGAGGAGCTGTCCCATAGCCGGGAGAAGGATGATGTTTTCAATAATCTTCTAGCCCAGATAGTAAGTGTTGGTGGAGTGCAGAGCCTAACTCTGGAAGGTACAGTCGCTGCATACAGAATGAGCCGAGTGTAGACACCTCTTCGGTAACTGAAATTCCGACCTGTCATGTTCCAGTCCATAGAAATCTCTGTATCCAGTCAGTGAGGGAGAATTATGTCAAAAAAACTTGTAGAATTCTCTCTTTGTCAACAGAATGTATCACTGGTATCATAATCTATATGATTATATAGAAACTATTAATTGAGTGAAGCTAACATTTCTGTCTTGATAAAGTGAAGATTTGAATGTTTCAGGGCTCACAACAAGGCAGTGTTGAAACCATTGCAATTTAAGTACATCATCGGTTACCCCCATTTCTATTATTAGCTAATTATAACAGGCATGTACAGGTGAGAGTTGGAATCTGAGGAAAGTACGGCACATATTAGTATAGTATTGAAAGCTCCTTGCACAATTTGGTATGACAATAATTTGAGTATATCAGCAATTGTCTGTACTTTGCATCTAGGGAGAAATGTTTATCTTTCAGGCGTTAAGGAAAGTGGAGCAGTATGTTACACAGCTAGTTTCAGTGAGAACTATAAGACAGCAAGTATTTTACACCAAAAATAAGAGCCAGATAAGAGGAACTGTGTGGTAATTCGCAGCAACCTTATATTCAGTGCAGGAATTCGGAAATGCCAAAATAGTTTTTGACACTCGAGAGTCCCTCTGAGTGACTGGGTTGAGCTTTCTAAACACAGCAGTACCTTTGTATATATTGCTGTCATCCCTAACATCCAGTTGCAGGCTGTTATTCACTTGGTGGCTACTGACTCTTCATTAAGGTTGTGTGTGAAACTTATGAACATCTACAGTCTTTACATTTGTATCCTTTCTACTTCAACCCTGCCCCTCCCTACCTGTGACAGAAAAACAAAATACGCACTTCACCTGTCTTCCTGTTTGGAAAAAAAAGAGTGGAGTTTTCCTGAATATAATTAAGATCCAAGAATGTGGGGAGTCCAGAACTAGAGGGCATAGGTTTAGGGTGAGAGGGAAAAGATATAAAAGAGACATAAGGGGCAACTTTTTCACACACTGGGTGGTACATGTATGGAATGAGCTGCCAGAGGAAGTGGTGGAGGCTGGTACAATTACAACATTTAAAAGGCATTTGGATGGGTATATGAATAGGAAGGGTTTGGAGGGATATGGGCCGGGTGCTGGCAGGCTTATGAAAGGACTGGACACTCTGGCAGGAGGGAACATATTTCCGTTGATGGGGGAGTGCCGAACCAGAGGACACAACTTAAAAATACGGGGTAGACCATTTAGGACAGAGATGAGGAGAAGCTACTTCACCCAGAGAGTGGTGGCTGTGTGGAATGCTCTGCCCCAGAGGGCAGTGGAGGCCCAGTCTCTGGATTCTTTTAAGAAAGAATTGGATAGAGCTCTTAAAGATAGTGGAGTCAAGGGGTATGGAGATAAGGCTGGAACAGGATACTAATTAGGAATGATCAGCCATGATCATATTGAATGGCGGTGCAGGCTCGAAGGGCAGAATGGCCTACTCCTGCATCTATTGTCTATTGGGTTGGGATATCTGGTCGGCATGGACGGGTTGGACCAAAGAGTTTGTGCCTGTACTGTACATCTCTATAACTCTGTGTGTGGAGTTGAAATAATGAGTAAAAGAAGAAGTTGGCCATGCTAAATTGCCCATAGTGCTAGGTGCATTAGTCAGAGGGAAATGGGTCAGGGTGGATTGCTGTTCGGAGGGTCGGTGTGGACTGGTTGGGCTGAAGGGCCTGTTTCCACTCTGTAGGGAATCTAATGTAATATCTAATGTAAAGTTGGAGAAGTGAGTGGGACTGAAATTTGACAAATCCTCAGAATCTGGTTACCTTAACCCCAGAATGTAGAAAGCAATTGATACAAATGGTCATCACCCCTCAAACTTCTACTAAGACTGCAAACAATAAATGTAACCTCACTGTTTTAAGAAAGGAGGGAGAGAGAAAAGGAAGAAATACAGACCTGGAGTCTGACATCAGCGGTAGAGAAAATGCACATCCGTTACAAAAGATGTGGCTCCTGGATGTTTAGAAAATAATTGTTTCGCTGGACAGAGTCCAATTAGATTTACGAAGAGCAGCTCATGTATGACAAACCTGAGTGTTTTTTTAAACAGGTTATTAAATAAAATTGAAGTCCATGAGATTGTGGGAAATATACCAGTATGGATTAAGGATTGGTGAATGGGCAGAAAGGAGTGCGTCAGAATTGGTGGGTCATTATCAGATTGGCACACTGTGACAGTGGGGTACCACAACAATCAGTGCTAATGCTCCAGTTGTTCACAATCTAGATCAGTGGTATGTACACAGGGACTGTTTGGAAGATTTGAGTTTGCAGATAATACAGGGCTTGGTGGGGATGAGAATTGTGAAAAGGATACAAAAGAGCCTTCAAGAGCATTTGAACAAGCTGAAGGTGTGGGCAAGAGCCTCTGAGATGGAAGAAAATATGATTAGTGTGAGGTTGTGTATTATGGCAGATGCAAAGTCTGCCTTGTATGGTGAGCAATGGGAAACTGTTGATGTCTAGTGGAACCTGATGTCGCTGTACATGTGGAATGGAAAGTTGCCATGCAGCTGCAGCAAGCAATTTGGAAGGTGGATAGTCAGTTAGCTTTATCATGAGAGGAAAACGAAAAAAAACCAACAAAATTCAACTGTATAGTTCTAAGGAAGGATTGCTTGCCAGCAAGGGAGTGCAGCAGATGTTCACAAGACTACTTTCTGGATAATGGGTCTGTCCTATGGTGAGATTTTTAAGAATCCAAGGCAGTCTCATAGAAACTGAGAAAATACTTAGAGGGACAGACAGAGTGAATGTTTCCACTGGCCGAGGGGTCTAGAATGAAGGGATACAATCCCAGAATGAAAGGTAAACCATTCAGACTCCAATGAGAAGGAATCTCTCAGTCCGTGTTGAAACTTTGGAATTCTTGACTGGAGGGTTGAGGAGGCTCAGATGTAATTGATAGATTTCTAGTTGCTGGATTAAGAACATGCCTTTTAGTTTATTCAGTGGGGCTTTGTGGTTGAAAAGGTCCCTTGTCTTTAAATCCTTTCATGTGTCGATAGGATTCTTGCTTTCCGATTTTATTGGATGTTAACTCGCCCTTTTTGGGCCTATTTACTAAGGTGGCTTTCTTCTCTGGCACTGCAGAATTGAATAGCTTTTACTATTCTTACTCTGTTCATCTACTCAAGTAATGACTGACCTCTCATTTTCTACTGCATTCCCCTTTCCCTTCTATATCTGTTGTGTCCTAGAATGCTTTGCTTGGGAATCCAGTTTTTCTGCAGAATCTGGTTCGGACCCAGCTGATGCAAAATAAGGAGAACCAGGCATTCCTCAATGTAAGTCTACAACAAGTAGATTATCATGCTAGGGTTTGACTCCATCGTGTTGACAGACAGCACATACTAATCACAATGATACAACTGCATCATTTTTTGTTTTTGGATGAAGTGGACACAGATCAATTGGTTTATTTGTTGCAATAATTAAAGTGAAGGGTGAATATTTCTGTGGTTGGGGAATGGGCCCACTGGTCCTGGGGTCTGCAGTGGGTGTGAGTTACCATATTCCATTATGCACTTAAACACACTCCCCCTTTAACGGGGGAAATGAGATCTTTCCAATGTTGATTCGCAGTTGCATGATTTACATATTGTCTTTCATAATTTTTTAAAAGACGCAATTTATTAGGGTCTTTCACCTGGTTCTATTGCATTATAACAAGTGCCTGGCAAATGAATTAATTTGATTTCTGCCTCTCATTTTGAATTTTGCTCTGCTTTTATCTGTTCCTCCCTGCACTTGGATCGATTGATCCTGTTTCATGTTGTGGAGCAGTTTGTTCACACACAACAAGGACCTTCAGGCTCTGGATCAAAGGTTACCTCAATCATGTAAAACTGATGTTTTGTGAAGTGTGGCCTTTCCTGCAAGGGTCTAGTGATGTTATTGTACCCACTGCCATGTTTTACACAGACAACCGTCAAGTTCTCTGCGTTCTCAAAAATTCTGATCCTCTGGAGCTTTACCCTACTTTGCCACAACTCACTTCAGTTTCCCAACACCAAATTTGTTCCATCCCCAATAGAGCTGTGTTGGAACCAGTGCTCCTTATCACAATGGTGGTGTTTTACAAATTAAACTCCTCTGTCGTTTTTCCTTTTGCTTATCCATGCATTTTAATACCTTGTACACTTGGGTCTTTGTTAATATCCATCACACCACCAGCTTTGTAGAAGTGGAATTCAGTTTGAAAAATGTGGTACAAATCAAAAGAATGGCAGATGCGGTAACTCAGAGACAAAACCAGAAATTGCTGGAAAAGCTCAGCTTATATGGCAGCAACAATGGAGACAGATCAGAATTAAAGTTTCACGGTTGGGTCACTCAACCCAAAACTTTAATTCTGACCTCTCTCCACAGATGCTGCCACATCTGCTGAGCTTTTCCGGCAACTTCTGGTTCTGTTTCTGTTGTTCAAAAAGTGAGCTGTTAACAGTGAAGCTTCCATCTGGTACAATGAACTGTAAATCAGTAGCTACTTACATATTGCTCTGATTTCAGTTCACATTCTGAGGATATGACCTAGTGTCTATATCCAGAGCTAAATCTCTCTCAGTGAACAGACAATGTGAAGGGATTCTCACAGTAATGACCATGTGAACAGCCTAATCAGGCATTTTACTATTAATGTAATTTCAACAAGTGGGGATGTTGGGCGAAGAAACCTTTGCTCTCACATAAAGTAAATGTTTGGAGCAGCAGTTAATATAATGGTCAAAAAAATGAAGACCTTTTGCTGGAGGTGGAAGGGAAGGCAGATTTGAGGTTACAAGAAAAGGGTTTGATATGTTAGATGTACGAAGTAAAAACAATGACTGCAGATGCTGGAAACCAGATTCTGGATTAGCGGTGCTGGAAGAGCACAGCAGTTCAGGCAGCGTCCAAGGGGCTTCGAAATCGATGTTTCAGGCAAAAGCCCTTCATCAGGATAATGCCTGAACTGCTGTGCTCTTCCAGCACCACTAATCCAGAATATGTTAGATGTATGTTAGGCCTATTCCTTGGATAGTAAAATGCAGCTATGCAGAGGGACCTGGGTGTCCTTGTGCATGAATCACAGAAGGTTGGTCAGCAGGTAATTAGGAAGGCAAATGGAATGTTATCCTTCATTGCTAAAGGGTTTGAGTTTAAAAGCAGGGAGGTTATGTTGCAACTGTACAGGGTGCTGGTGAGGCCACACCTGGAGTACTGTGTGCAGTTTTGGTCTCATTTGAGAAAGGATGGACTGGCACCGGAGGGGGTGCAGAGGAAGTTCACTCGGTTGGTTCCGGAGTTGAGGGGGTTGGTTTATGAGGAGAGACTGAGCAGACTGGGATTGTATTCGTTGGAATTTGGAAGAATGAGGGGGGAGTTTATCGAAACCTGAAATTATGAAGGGAATGGCTAAGATAGAAGTAGAGAGGATCTTTCCACTGGCAGGTGTAACTAGGGCAAAAGGGCAAAACCTCAAAATTAGGAGGGAGCAAATCTAGGACTGAATTAGGGAGGAACTTCTTCACCCAGAGGGTTGTGAAGCTGTGGAATTCCCTGCCCAGTGAAGTAGTTGAGGCTTCCTCAGTAAATGTTTTTAGAGCTAAGATCGATAACGTTTCAAACAATAAAGGAATGAAGGGTTATGGTGAGAGTAGGTGGAGCTGAGGCTGTGAAAGGATCAGCCGTGATCTTATTGAATGGCAGAGCAGGCTGGAAGGGCCAGGCACTCGGCTCCTGCTCTTCATTCTTAGCTTCTTATGCACGAAATGAGGAGATTGCTGGCTTATATATTTGCATTGTATTCAGTAATTAACATGGCAGTCTGAATCCCTCTGCCTTCAATATCCTGGTACCCAACATTTAATTGAGTAATTCACGTCAAGATATAACCCCAGCATTGTCTGTATGTATTTTCAGAAACCTGGCATTCTGGGTGAATCTCCTCTTGCAGCTTTGCAACCAAACCCGGTTGGACTCGGAGCCCCTCCACAGCGGGGAAAGGGACTTCTCGGGGAATCACCCACAGGTATGTATAAATCACATGCAGGAGCCTCTCCCCTTACTCCCATAGTGCACTTACAGACCCCTTTCTTAGCTGTTGTCATCTAAATCATGTTCTGGACAAATCCAAAGTGGATGTTTAAATAAACTCTCCCTCCCCTCTACCCCCTCTCCCCCTCCTCCTCCTCTGTGTCTGAACTGACCAGTGGCTGCTACTAATGCAGTAAATGAGAAAGTCTGAAATTGAGATCCTGATTTGGTGAGTTCAATTCAACTAATATGGCTAGTCCAAAGGGCCCAGTGTCTGGTTGTCTGTCTCCGAGTGGTCACTCTGGTTATTGGAGATGTTCCAGTGGGGCTCTCCTTGCCTTGCTGAGCAATAACATTGTGTTGTTATCGCCTGCAGCAGTGCAGGAAGGGGAGCCTCTGCTGTGACCCTGCCAAGCCAGGCTAAGTGCAGCTCTCCAAACAAGAAGCAAGGAGATGTCAGGCCCTGAGGCCATGGACCAGTCTGAATGGGAGAAAAGATATAGAGGACTTCATCAGCTTCAGAGGATTGGCTGGCAACATGGAGCTTGTGAGCTCATTTCGGGGAAGATAATTTGGCTCAGAGGTTTCCATTCAGCTTGACTTTAATTAACCGATCTTCTCAATGTGAGCATTTGTGCCACTTACAGGACTGAATTCTGAGAGAGCACAAGCACGGATGAAGCTGCCTATGGTGCCAATGGGGACAATGCAATCGCAGCAGTATCTTGGACAAATGCCAGCAGACATGCAGGGAATGCTGGAGAATCCATCCCATTCCCGACAAGTTGCCTCTCCTCCAGTCACTCCAGCTCCTTTGCAAGGAATCCCTACGTCCATCCTGGGCTCTGTGCTCAGTGACCTGAAGAAACAGAGGAAACAAAACATGGTGCAGTTGGAGACTGGCTCAGCCACGTCAGGGGTAAGAAGCTTGAAATGCCTTTGAAGGATTGCAGTGGGTTTTCTGTATCCTTTTGTAGCTAATTGTTTCGTTTGTTTGTGTGTGTTATTTAAAAATACTTTTGCAAGGTCAGGAGTGAGTGAATCATTGAATCACTACAGCATGGAACAGATCATTCTCTATAGCTAACTTAGCTTAGCCTGCACATCCCTGTACACACTGGGCATTAGAAATGGCCAATCCACCCTAACCTGCACATCTTAGGACTGTGGGAGGAAGACATGGAGAGGCTGTGCAAACTCCACACAGACAGATAGTTGCTGAAGGTGGAATCGACCCAGGATCCCTGGTGCTATCAGGCAGCAGTGCTAACCACTGAGCCACCATGTCACCCTAAAGTCAAGATTGAATAAATATTTTGAGTACTTTTCTTTCAATAAAGCATACAAGAAATTGTTGTTGAGCATTGTATTTGTTAAAGATAAAGGTAACAGAAAATGGGGAAATGAAGTGGAAGGGGAGAGTTTGGATTGAGAGTATTGACTGGGATCCCAGCAATTTAAAACTATGCTCCTTCTGTCATCTCCTTCTGTTTATTTTTCATTGCCTTAAACGATCAAGGTCAAGTTAGGTTTGTCTTCCAGTGTTCTGTTCACAGTGCACCATTGGAAACTCTGCTTGATTGGAGCATCAATATTCAAAGTTGCACATAAACAAGTAAGAGATTGCAAAGGGAGTGTCTGTGGTTCGATAGCACTGATCTCCAGATTGAACATTGCTTACTTGGCAACTTTCATTCTTAATAAAGTTTGAGAAAAGAGTCTTGCTCTGAAATACAACGTGTGACATTATAACTTATCAAACAATGCTTGGACTAATAAATTGAATCATGACAACACTGAACCTGAGTGAACTTGTCCACCAAGCCACCTACACACTGTCAATTACAGAATTTGTTTCTGGGCAGCAGTGAGCTTCTGTCCGTTTGTATGCTGAAGCCTCTGGTTATGTAGTTCACCAGGCTCCCTTTGTCTCATAAGCACAGGCACGAACTGTTTGAGATCAATGGAGAAATGTTGACTTCTCTAGTAGGAGGATGTAACTGTAACACTATTGGCCTGATGTGGGTGTGTTCCCTCTTCCTGTAAGTGTCTCCTCAATGTTTTCAGCAATCGGCATGGTGTGTGGTGGACAGTTAGCAGGACTGTATCCATTTAACAGCTCCGGTTAATGTGAAGTAGACTGTGCTGACCAGCTCAGTGGTAATTAAGAGAATTTACAACATTCTGGAAATATCTAAAATGAAGAGTGTCACTCCTCCTGATCTCTCCCATTAGACAGTACAGCACCCTGGTGGGGTCAGATAAAATGCTACTCTTATTGATGGAGAACAGATTTGTGTGTCAGGCAGTGCGTTAAAAGGCGGTTTTGGAGTACCCCATGGAATTGGGACAATGCGGAAAGTTCATGGTGAGAACAGTAAGGGCAGTCTGCCCTGTAAATAATGCACTGCCACATTTTATGTTGCAGCCATCTCTCTTAGGGGAACCACCAAAAGATTTCAGGGTGCCTCAGAATCCATATCTCAATCTGCGAAGTGTCTTCCCTACTAACGCTTCAGGTAAGGAGTGGTCTGGAGCTTGCAGTTGAAGATTAAAGATAAGTGGGTGACATAATCATTGGTATTGTGTATTTGTTCACCTGTAGAATGCCAGAATCATTATGCAGTGATGAATTGTATTTATTTTGGGTTTAAACTGCCCTGCCCCCACACTCTCTCCCAGTTCAGCGGGTGATTTCTGACCCCAGTCTTAGCCGATGTTTATCCTCATCGCTGCTGTGCAGCAAGACCAAAAGATCCGAATTGGTGTTTGATCTCCCTCTTGGTCCTCACCTGAGCTCTGCCTCTGAAGGAGGAACAAGGGGAACAAGTTGGTGAATTGTCCAGACTCCCTTTTCATGCCCTGACCAATTTCCAGCCTGTTCTTTTCACAGCAGCACCAACCTCCCGAGACACTCTGTTCACATTATACAGAGAAGCTTCACTTCTCCCGCAGAGATGGGAATGGAGCTGCTTGGTGTGAAGAACTGTGGGTTAGAAGAATTCAAACCAAAACAAAATACACATTGAGTAATACTGCTGCCTGTTATCATTGTCACTTCCTGCACTGTTTGTCTCTGGGATTTGAATACCTGTTTAGTATTTACAAACTGTGCATAGAAACAGTGGGAATGACATTAGTGTACTTTGTGATGCAGTGTGTATTTACGTATCAAAGAGTTGTGCACTCTGCCCATGAGTTTCCTTTCATCATTATTTTTGCAAGTTTGTACTCTGCTTTTTCTGTTTTGATCCTGTTAATTAGAAATAATATGACATTTAATGTCAGGGACTGACTAAAAGACAAGCAGTATTAAAAATAAGTTTCTAAATATATCGAACCTAAATATATTGTTCCTGAATGAGTCTGTATGGTGAGCGCACAGTTTTGGGCTCTCGGCTAATAAACTTGGAAAAGCCAACACGTAGTCTACTTAGAGAGCAGTGACTGTCTCATGGGGTGGTATCATTCTAGCATTTGTGTGTTTTTTGCTTTCTCGCACTCTCCATCTCTCTCTCTCGCACACGACACTCCATCCACCCCCCCCACCAAAAAACCGATGGTAGTTATGTGTCTCAAGGAGAATGAGCAGTTCTTGTTTTTGTTAAACAAGAACATAGAGCAGTACAGCATAGGAACAGGCTGTTTATCCCACCACGATGCCATTCTAAACTAGTCCCACCTGCCTGGTTTGTTTCTCTCTATTCCCTGTTTACTCATGTCTGTCTAAATGCCTCTTTAACATTGCTATCATATCTGCTTTGACCGCCTCTCCTGGTAACATATTCCAGATGACTACCACCCTCTGTACAAAGCTTGCCTCACATATCTCTTTTAAACTTTTCCCCTCTCATCTTAAAGCTATGCCACCTATGATTTGGCATTCCACCCTGGGGAAAATCCTCTCTGTACTCTTTCCAGGTTCTCATAATTTAATTTACATCTGTCAGGTTACCACTTGGCCCTATGGCAACAACAATTGAAGTTTATACGTGGTGCCTTAAGTATCCATGTCAGAGCTTTTAACACAGTGACAACGCACAGCATTCTCGGGCTGTGCAGTGTGATTGCTGTTCTCGGGCTGTGCAGTGTGATTGCTGTTCTCGGGCTGTGCAGTGTGATTGCTGTTCTCGGGCTGTGCAGTGTGATTGCTGTTCTCGGGCTGTGCAGTGTGATTGCTGTTCTCGGGCTGTGCAGTGTGATTGCTGTTCTCGGGCTGTGCAGTGTGATTGCTGTTCTCGGGCTGTGCAGTGTGATTGCTGTTCTCGGGCTGTGCAGTGTGATTGCTGTTCTCGGGCTGTGCAGTGTGATTGCTGTTCTCGGGCTGTGCAGTGTGATTGCTGTTCTCGGGCTGTGCAGTGTGATTGCTGTTCTCGGGCTGTGCAGTGTGATTGCTGTTCTCGGGCTGTGCAGTGTGATTGCTGTTCTCGGGCTGTGCAGTGTGATTGCTGTTCTCGGGCTGTGCAGTGTGATTGCTGTTCTCGGGCTGTGCAGTGTGATTGCTGTTCTCGGGCTGTGCAGTGTGATTGCTGTTCTCGGGCTGTGCAGTGTGATTGCTGTTCTCGGGCTGTGCAGTGTGATTAATGCTTTTCTGTCTGACAGGCAATACTAACAACTCAATGTCCTATGGCCATGGTACTGGTCTCCTGGGAAACTACCCCAGCTCTGGCTCCAGAAGTCACCTGGGATCCAGCATCAGTGACTATCCAGAGTCTGGAAGCAGCCAGCTGAGTTATGGGAGTTATGAAAGCTATGATAATTACAGCCACTCTTACAGAGACTATGAGCAGGTACGTTTGGATATATTGTCTGTGAGCAGATAGGAACTGCAGAATGGGTTCAATACTGTAGATAGCCCTCCTGCCAAATTCCTTTCACCATAACATTGGAAATTAATGGTAGTCTTTGTAGCAGATAAACGCTTGTTGCAGTGTCTGCCAGCAATCATTCCTATTCCATCTTGTTTCCTGCAAGACTCCACAGAGGAGTCTGCTTATTTTGTGCTATTTCTGATAAACTGCCTGGAAGGGCAGGAGAGGGAGGAAGTGCCAATCTTTAATACAAAGTACATGTACCTGAATGAGAACGAAGCCTAACATAAAAGGTTATAGCCCAGACGCTGAAAAGTGAGATCCGTTTCGATCGTCCGGCACAGACTTGATGGACCAAAGGACCCCCTCTATGCTGTACCACACAATTACTCTGAAGGCTAATCAGATCATATTAGATTGCAAGGCACGGAGTGTAATGGGGAAATTGGTCACCTCTATTCTACTAATATTGTAGAAAAGGCCATGTCTTTGCATGAAAATAAAATTGGAATTAACTAACTCCTTACCAAAATGTATATTGTCGGAGGGTTTTCTGATGTGTTGGACTATCTCTGAAGGTAAACCATTGTCAGTGTCTGCTACTTTCAGTAGATGGAAGTGATTCTGTAGCACTATTTGAATGAAAACAGGCAAGTTCCTGTGTAGCTAATAATTATCCCTCCTATTGTATGGGACAGGTGAACTGCTTATTTTTTTCTCTACTGTTTGTGAGATCTAACTGCATATTTTCTGGTGCTTGCTGTACAGAGCTGAAACATCCAGGGTTTGACCGGTACTCCATATTACAGTCCATTTAGGTTGTACTGGGTGTTGGTTGGGTCGGGTTGGCTTGAGCACTGTCTTTAATCCATGTCCATTACTGACCTTTATGATGGAGACTCTGAAAGAAGCAGACCGACCCAGACCTCAGCTAAAGATCAGTTGCCTCTGAAAGGACAAGAGAAAACTGACATTACATTTATAAGTTAATATTCTAATTTTATTTCATCAGGAAAGTGAAATGGAGCGCTACCCACTATCACGTAATCCTGGGCTTAGAGGGTACAGTCGTGACAGAAACGAGGTAAATCTTATCAAAGAAATGGAAGATTAGAAGTTGTTGGTGGAGGTAGCTATATGGTTTGGGACTGTAGGTTCTCTGCATAGGATCCAGCCTAGAGTGTCTTCTTACTCCGTCTCCAGACTCCAGTTCCCTCTCTTCCACAGAGGCTGTAGGTAGGTATCTATTGTTGATCTTAATACACTGGATTTGGGAGGGTCAATATCAGCTGGGGCTCATGCTCATCAGCCTTCTGCCTAAGGGGGGACTGGGCTTCACTTGGGGAATGCTGTGAAGGTTAAACAGCTGTCACGTTCCTTTTGGGAATTTCTTCTATAAGGGTGACCAGCAGGTAACTGGGAGGTCATGGCAAAGCAAGACCATAACAGAGATTTATTTTGATGGTGAAGTGAAGGTGCTAATTGAGGTTTGTCCCTGCCTAGGAAAGGGAGATGGAGCGATACCCGATGTCCCGTGATCCTGGCTATGGAGGAATGGGGGGCTACGGCCATGATCAAAGTGAGGTAGGTTTCACAAAACAAGTACACGACTGGAATAGCATGTACTGACTGATCTGTAACAGGCTCTTGGCTGGGAGCTAGGCCTGACCACATTCAGCTACACACCATTCTGGCTGTGAAGTAGATACAGTCAGAATGGAACCATTCAGTGGTACTGCCTGTGAGTCTGTCAAACGACTGGTGTTCCCAGCGATGCCCAGCCTGCACTCCGTTTGCTGATCTCTGCAAACCCACTGTCAACCTCCATTCACTGAGCCTGGAAGAATGAACGGTAGCACAGGGTGATCGCTGTTCACTGGCAACTGCTGTAAAACTGCACCTTTCAGTCCCACGGCCTGTCTATACTTGGTTTCTGAAATGACCCAAGTACAACAATGATGGTCCCAAAGTGAAATCTGTCGCAGGGTGCCCCAGTCTCGCGCTGATTGATGCCTTTTACAGTAGAAGGTTGACAGCATAGAAAGAGACCACTTAGCCCATTGTGTTCACACCAGCGGAACACTTCGAGAAAAATCTAAACTGACTCAGGGATTTATTTTGTCAGGAAAGGGAGCTGGACCAATACCCACTACTACATGACCCTGGACTTGGAGGATACGCAGCTGACAGAGATGAGGTAACAATTCGAATGAAGAACCTTTTTTGAGCTATCCACTGAGACGGGAGTTGCTAATTATTAAAACCTCAAGCTTCTGCATCTAGCACAGAGCATGTAGAGCTATTCATGAGGTAGCAGAATTCAGACCAGCAGCTGCTTCTCATAGACATATACAAACATGCTCCAGCCTGCAGTTTGAACTTTGAGTTTGCTTAGCATACAGAGCTAGTGTTTGAGATTCTCCAAATGGTCTTCATTCTCCAGCCAGAGATGGATTTCGGTGAATCGAAGCATTTTGACTCTGGTTTCTCTCTGGAGCCTGTTTGTTGACTCACATTCTGATCATGTTTGGCTGGAGTCAAGTCTGTGGCCAAAATAATTTGCCAGTATCAACCATTCAGGCTTATGTACAAGTAACCAACTGGGTGAGGTATGAATTGATGACGTGGGCTGGTAAAATTCAATCTGCTCCCAGTTTCTCAAAGGTCAGACGAAAGTGAAGTAAAATTGCACCACCTGAGTTTATTGGGTGGTCTCCTGGTCTGGAGTTCTCTTAAGTCTTGTTTATTTGGATGTGGTTGTGAATTGATGAACTTGATTTTCCGTGTAGGATTAATGTTCCTTTTTCCTGTTTAAGCGATCAAATCCATGTGGGTACAATGATTTGGAACCTGCTGCACCTTCAATGTACTCCAGTTCTCCCACTTCCTATTTCACGAGTGGTGTCCGAGCGGGACTACGACAGAGCTACTCCACCAAGGTATTGCACTCATTATCACAGAGTACATTGTGATGTTTATTCATTAACACGTGACTGAGGCTCATTTTCAACCAGGGCTACCCAGAAGCTTGTTTCAACTTGGACAGATCAGATCTTTTTAATAATCCCTCATCTTCCAGATTTGGTATATTTTTTTCCTCATTAGTCTGTGCTTCGATGGCTGACTACAGCCAAGGCTGTATGTTTGGGCTACGTGAGGAGCTATGGTGGTTAAGTCATGCTCCTAATGCCCTGTTCCTTGCCCTTCATAGAAGTTGTATCTCTGAACACTGACAGAAATGTCAGAGATGGATCTCCACTCCTCAGCTAATGTGTAATGAGATGTGTTTGTGGTACATGAAACCACAACTCGGCAAGTGAAATGAGAGTCTGTCCACTCTTGTTCAAGAGACCTGGTCAAGGCTGGTCCCCTCCGTCCCCTCCTGTTTCTCTGGCACCACATGTTGGGGTAGAATCAATTCCAACACCAGACCGTGTTTTTGAGCTGCTGTAACCATTCTCACATATCTTTGCTTTGTGCTCAATGAGTTACTTGGTAGAGAAGTGACTCTCTGACAAATATGACAGGCAATTTCACTGACATTGGTATGAAGGAGCAGCTCTTTGGGAATATTAGTCAGATCACCATGAAATCCTCTTCCTCTCCGACTTGGCCACACTTCAGGGGAGCGAGGCCTTTGAGTAAAGTCCCTGAAGGGCGGCTCAATATGTCCTTGCTATTTTGCTGCAATTGGGTTGGAAGACCCATATTTTCAACTGGAAATGACTTTGTGCCATTTGGTACTAACAACTGAACTGACTCGCCAGTTAACAAGGGAAATTGCACTTCAGAAAGTTTCACATTGACTTCCCTGATTAAGGCTTCTGTATAACAAACAACTTCAGATGACAGCTGAAATTCGGCTCCCCATTAGCTACCTTGTGTGTTGACTGGGCACAATCTGAGTGTTTTCGATTGATGTCACTAACAGGTTACCAGCCGACTGGAATCTGACAGCTCACAGGTTCAGCAACACGAACCCGGTCCTGGATTGTGTCAGGGCAGTGGAATAGACCAGGAAATTTGAGGAGTTGCTGCGAACACCCTTCTCGGCACAATCCTGAATAATAGCTAATCTGGCAAAGATTTTCCTGTTCTTTTTCCACCAATCTAACAGTTATCTCTCTCTCTCCAAGAGGGAAGTTGTAATTCTGCCCAAGGGAATGTCTATTTCTCTGCTGGTGCCTTTTTTGCTGCCTGACTACATGCAGGGTCAGTGCATAGTTGTGGGGGGTTGGGGGGCAATTCAGGTATTCATTCTTTTTGTGGACAGAATGAGAGGATCTAACACTGCCAAAGCTAGGAATGTGACTGTGACGTGCTGTGTTGCAGATGAATCCGATGCTGAATTCTGGGGCAGGCCTCCTGGGAGCTCGACCTGCTAACTCTCCACCAGGCTGTATGCTGAAGGTAATTGTCTGATAACATTCGCTTTCTGTCTTTCACAGGTTTGTGTTCTGCCTGTGACCATCATGACTGTTCCTCTGGTATTGGGATTAACAGAGCACAGTCCAATAGACTGTAACTTTGAAATTGTTAGGGTCCTGACTGAATGTCAGAGTCATAGAGAAGTACAGCACGGAAACAGACCCTTCGGTCCGACTTGTCCACGCCGACCAGATATCCTAACTTAATCTAGCCTCATTTGCAAGCACTTGGTCCATATTCCTATTCATATTGCTTTAATTTGATATGTGGCCTTCCCTTTGCTTGCCCCAGTTTCTATCAGGATTTCAAATCATATGCTCAGTTAATAGTCAATTAAAGGTTGTTTTACAAGGTTTGAACCCATGGGTAGAATTAAAGCCATGTTTCTCATGAGATGACAGGTGAAAGTCCGCCAGAAAGTGGGAAGTCCACCAGGAATGCCTTTCACCAGACACTATTGCGCAGGAGTCCCGCAATGTTGGTCGTCATGATTTGATCAGGGGTGATGGGAATTTTATGGCAAGGTTTTTTTTGTTTTCAGGATACAAAGATTCTTAATGACAAGCAAACTACTTAACTTCAGTCATTTGGTCATGGTCCCAACGATGTTAGCTGGCCTTGTCTGTGAGGGCTGAGAAAGGAACAAACCTGAGCTGATCCTGTGCACATGTTCATGAACCAAGAAGCTAATGGTGTTGCAGCATTGAGTGCCATCCCACTTTCTGGCTGACTCTATTCAGTCAGCTCATGGGAACATGACTGAAATTTTTAATTCCACATATGGATTCAAATCTCGGAAAACAGCCTTTAATTGAAGTCTAAGTGAGAGGGGACACTGGGTCACTCACTGACACTGAAAGCAAGTGGGAAAAGACTCCAATTATACCCTACAAACTAAACACTGTTCCTTCGGTCTACCAGAATTCGAGAAAACACTAGAAAGCCTCTAGATATAAATCATTACTGATAGTTATAATTTCTGTTCTTTGGATCCAGTCTTTGTCTCCCAACAGCAGAGGCCCATTGGATCTCTTCACAATGGTGTCCCTTGCTTTTGTGCTATTCCACTGAAGCCTGTGTTGGAGTGGCTGAAGGTTTGGGTCAGTTTGGTTGAAAACCAGACTTCAAGTGAATGTGATTTTCTCTCTCTCTCTCTTTGTTGTAGACACCACTCGCTGGTCACAAGCGAGGTGCGTCTCACCTGATCCCATCGCCTGAGCCCAGCCCAGAGGGAGGCTACATTGGTCAGCACTCCCAAGGCCTGGGTGGCCACTACGCTGACTCTTACCTCAAGAGGAAGAGGATATTTTAACTGGGGACCTGGTGTTGCCATCTAGAACGACATGGTTATTTTTCACTGAAGGGTGTATATCTTGTACAGATGTTTTTAATCTCTGTGTCAAAACACTTCAGTCTTTGTTTTTAGGAGAAGGGTGAAACTTCTATCTGGGAATTTGGAGGATGCAGAAGGCTGGAACCTGACAAACTGACTGAAACATGGCCCTGTGGCATCTTTGCATGTCAGCCACAAAAATCGCCGAATATTCGCTTCAAACTCTAGTTATCGGGAGAGATGAATACATGATGAGGTGGAATTCACCTTATCCACTTTATCCCTCCAATCTCACTGTTACTGACTGCAGTCTGGGACCAGCAAGTGTCAATAGTGGATGCTCTACTGAAGCACACTTTCTTCATAACTCAATGAATATTAGCCTTCAGTCCACTGCAAATTTAAACACGTGTGAAGTTGGCTGCAAATATTCTCCCAATAATAAGCTGCATTTATAGAGGACTCGGCACTTCCTCAGAGCCACACTCTGAAGATGAGCCCTTGTTTTTGATGTTCCAGCAAAGTGTGCATTCAGTTCATCAACTTTCAAAGCAGGTATTCTACCTCAAAGGCTGACACCGTGAAGTGTTGTTTCTGTCTGGTGATTCACTTTGCTTTTGTGTCATGTGCTCCAAACATGTACTCAAGTGTTGGAATGAATGCAGTGAGATATTTTCCTTTAGTTTAATCACACTGCACCGTATCCCATACCCTCAATGTTTGAGTTTCATTGTGCAGCCCAACTGGTTTGGTTTTCAGTCCTTCTGCATACCTCTCAAATTTGTCGGTTTGTTTTTTAATTGTACTTCCTTAATCTTTCCTTTCATTCTGTGAACAATTTTTGCCTTTGATTTAGAAATGCCAGGTTTTTTTAGATCTGCAATTTTTAGTGAATTATTTGCAGAAAATGGGTTATGTGCTTGTCCCTTTTTTTTCCGTTTCTTTTGAAACAAAATTTAAAGTAGTTTGGGTAACAAATTTTGTTCTTCCTGTTTCATTTGGCATGTGTTTGTTTCTACTTTAGTGACAACTTTGTTCTGCAAAATCTTTACACGTTGAATTCCTGATGTCTGTTAACCTGTGGAACTTTTATACCAGCCAAGTTTCCACTAAGCTTAGACAGAGAGCCTGAACCAACAAGTATGGGGCCCTAATCATAAAATAAATCAAATGTCAATGTAAGGAATGGTAGCAGACATTGTGGACACTAGCTTCTGTCGCAATGCTGTTTGCATTTAAAGCTACAGGAAGTTTTGTAAGTCTCTTCCAGTTGCCTTACAGTCCATCAACACCTGCACTGCTTGTGCTTTCCCAGTAAATATACTTGTTTTGCCTCAATATTTGAAGTGGGCGGAGGAATTTCTCCTTAGCTTTACCACACCTCTGATGGTTGGTTCCTGTATTAGAGACTTGAGCTGAAGGAAACTATTCTCCTGGAGCGTTGGTCTAATTTGTACAATTTCAAAGCAAACCCCTGTTTTTTACTTTGAAGATTAAAGGGGGAGAGAACAGGGACAGGCTGCAGGAACGAGATGGTGAACACCATCTCTGGACCTCCATTCTTATTTCTCTGTTCCCCTTCCAGCCACCAGAGGCAGGCAAAGATGATGAAAATGCTTGGAAAGCAGGACATTCTGGGAAAGGTTGGGATATTAGAGAGAGAAAAAAGGACAGGCCCATTTTTTTTTTAAATGTCCAGTTAATCTACATTCTCAAACTATATCAGAGAAAAAAAACAACTTGCACTGTGAGGAAATGGAGGTCTGAAGCATCGACAGCCTTAGTTTCCGTTCTGCCCAGTCTCACTACAATCCTCTGTGCTTTGTCTGTACTCTAATCTTGTTAGAGTGGACTTTGGACAATTATGATGGGCAAAAGGTCTCGCATCTGACCAGGTGAATAGCAACTAAAACACCGCCATCATTCCAAGGCATTGTTTTCACCTGCTGTGGGGACTGGGGAGTTCATGTCAAACGTGGTTGCATTGATGTGGGTGACTCTCTGGGATTGCCTGTCTGAGAGTGGCCAAATATGGGGGAAATTCCAAACCCAAGCTGAACTGGACCCTGCCCGACCCCCTTCTCCATGTTTCAGGCTGAGAAACCGAATAGCAATGAACAATTTGAGCCTTATTCTCTGCCCTCTTGACAATGGTCAATTGTAGACATGATCTGCTAATTCAGAAGACTGGAGATTGACTGGGTCTCCCACGCTGTGATTAACCTGCTTGGTTCCTCTTAAATAAAAATTGTGAAAGTGACTGGTGTGTGAGCCAGTGTCGGGTTCAATTGGTTAGCCTCAGCTAGGAAGTGAAAGAGTTGGTTGGCAGTGACCTCTACTAAAGTGTGTCTGTAAGTGACTGGGTTCAGCTGCACTTAATGTTACAGGAACACTGCTAACACTGATCATGGGATACCTGGAGATTTCTGTACATCTAATGGTTATTTCCACGTCTCCTGGCCTGTGTCACTGCAAACAAGGAAGAGCACAGAACGTGCAGATGGTCTGAAATACTTGCTGGCCATCCATTTACTCTCTCCCACAGTGAGTCCTGTCTTCAGCCTGCACTATCACAGGAACAGACATCGGCTATTCAATCTGTCCACCATGTGCTGGTGCAGGATAGCCTTCATGTTTCTCAGTTATCCACTTGCAGTGCTCTGGAGGCCAGTCACTCGGGCTCATCTGTTCTGTAGGTGCCTTGAGTCTCTCTCAGACCAGCTGATTGTGTGGGATGAAAGGTGACAGAAGGGTCTTCATCATTTGGATACCGTTCAGCTGCATTACTGAGCAGGAACTGATTGCAATTTCATGTTTGGAGAGTCCTATCTACATCTCTATTAAAATTGGAAATTGCTCTTAATTCTGTCTGTCTGTTTTAAACTTTGTTAAAACATTATGCTTATTCACTGCCATTATCCACTTAGCTGAATTCTTAGTGTTTGGATTTCCAAGTATTCACGGCAGTAATGGGCCCCTTTAATCTGATACCATGTTTTGTGGGACTAGAGCAAAAACAGTTTGTCCCTCCACCCTAAATTGTAAGAGATTAAAGGAAAAGGTGGGTCTCCGCTGGGTGCTCTGGTTTCCTCTTGCAGTCCAAAGATGTGCAAATTAGGTGGATTGGCCATGCTGAATTGCCTAGTGTCCAGGATGTGCATGCTAGGTAGATTTAACCATGGGAACTGCATGATAATAGGGATGGGAGGGAGTGGGTTTTGGGTGTGGGCATCACTAACTCAGCCAGCATTTAATGCCCAGCTCTCATTCCACCTTGTCGAACTACTGCGGTCAATATAATGTGGATACACAGTGCAGAGAGAGTTGCACAACTTTCCCAGTCACAGTCGAGAAGCAACACCATAATTCTGAGTCAGGGTGGTGTGTGACTTGGAGGTGGACTGCCCCTGACCTTCTGGAATGCTGGGGCTGGAGTTGGCGATTGGATGTGGTTCCTGCTCCTGATGTTTATACAGTTACATGGTGTCGGTGTACCTGTGATGCTCTGCAATTATGCTGCCTGTTCATATTCAAATGCTGCTACCACATGAACATGTTCATAGGTGACAGTAATCAATAACTCCATAATTCTTCTGACCTTCAGACAGACTGTTGTGGAGCTCCCTCTCACCTTGTGTTAAATTAATTTCATGAAATAGCATCTTAAAGATTTGCTCACAGTTTTGATAAACTCTAGCAATGGGCTGTAGCAGTACATACATAGTCATATGTATTCTCTCACCCACTTCCAGGATTCCTGTGCAAATATTCTTTTGATGGCAGGGTCTCTGCAAATATTAACACATTACTTTTGAATAGTTAGAGGACTGGGAGCACTCAACAAACTAATTTACAAACAGCAAGTAAGAGGCAATTTGAGAATTAAATAAGTAACAAAGCACAGTTCGAGTTTTCAAAACTGGGTAAAGAATCCCAGATGTTCGGATGGGCCATGGTCCAATTGAATGGTGGAACAGAACCGAAAGTGAAGTTAACATGGGAACCAGCAACTGAGGAAAGCAGAACAAGGCTCCTGAGCCAGAGTTCGTCGGTTCCAACCGTTTTTCTTTTCTCGCTTATTTTTCTTTCATTTAGTTTTTTTTCCTCGCCCTCTGGAGGGAGTGCAGTCGCAGAGGTAGTGACTGGAGCCCAGAGCAGTGAGCCACCGGGCGGTTGGTGTACCCCAGCAGAAGTCTGGCAGTCAGTGGCAACGTGAAAGAGGCTGAGGGCCTGGAGCAGGATTCTGGCAGTCTGTGGGGAGAAGGCTGGTGAGCCCGAATGATGGTTTGCAGTGAGATGGGGGGGTGGGGTGCGGCGGGGGGGAAAGAGTTGAGCCCTTGTGGGGAAAGCCCAACATAGAGCAACTGCTGGCTCATGGCTAAATAAGGACCATTATTTGGAACTTATTGATTTAATTTTTTATTTTGTAATGGTGAACTTTCAACGTATTTATTTTTCCACTTTTTACTGAAGATTTTGTACCTAGGTACCTTGTAGCTGTGGTGGTACCAGGAGTGGTGACACTGTAAACCTTTCACTGTATTCCCATCCTCAAGGACATGTGAGAATAAACATCAGTCCAAACCAAATGGAGAGATTTACTGATTGTCTATTGAAGTTTATAATGTTTCATTTCTGACCTGATTTAATTCCAGACTTGGGGAAAGGTGAAAGAAATTAAGGAAATCTTTGATCTTTAGAAAATCTGTTCAAGACGTGGGCAAGTTTTGTAATTTCCTAGTTTCTTTGACTTAGGCGTTGCCAGCATTTTTGCAATCCTATTCTAACACACCTTGGCACAAACTGGGATGTGAACCTGAGTCTTAGGCTCGGAGCAGGGAACCACACCCACCCCCATCCAGGGACAGCAAGGTAGTGATCTGCCCTCTGACCCTGGAGATGCACACTCCTGATCCTGTGGATGATAGTGACCTATCCTCTGTCCCTGAAGGTGGTGGTAGTGACTCAGCCTCTGTCCTTCGGGAAGAGGGATGGTAGTGACCTACCGTCTGTCCCTGGAGGTGCAGCTGGTAGTAACCCACCCCCTGTCAGTGCAGGGGTTGGTAGTGACCTGCCCTCTATCCCTGTGGAGAGGGGGGTGGTAGTGACCCAGCCACTGTCCCTGTGGGGGGGGGGGTGGTAGTGACCCAGCCACTGTCCCTGTGGGGGGTTGGTAGTGACCCAGCCTCTGTCCCTGTGTGGGGGGTTGGTAGTGACCCAGCCTCTGACCCTGTGTGGGGGAGTAGTAGTGACCCAGTCTCTGTTCCTGTGGGGGTGGGTGGGTGGTAGTGACCCAGGCTCTGTCCCTGTTGAGGGGGGGTAGTGACATAGCCTCTGTCCCTGTGGGTGTGGGGAGTGGTAGTGACCCAGCCTCTGTCCCTGTGGGTGAGGGGGTGGTAGTGACCCAGCCTCTGACGCTGTGGGGGTGGTAGTGACCCAGCCTCTGTCCCTGTGGGGGTGGTAGTGACCCAGCCTCTGTCCCTGTGGGGGTGGGTGGTGGTAGTGACCCAGCCTCTGTCCCTGTGGGTGTGGGGGTGGTAGTGACCCAGCCTCGGACCCTGTGTGGGGGAGTGGTAGTGACCCAGTCTCTGTTCCTGTGGGGGTGGGTGGGTGGTAGTGACCCAGGGTCTGTCCCTGTTGAGGGGGGGGGGGGGGTAGTGACCCAGCCTCTGTCCCTGTGGGGGGTGGAGGTAGTGACCCAGCCTCTGACCCTGTGGTGGATGGTAGGGACCTAGCCTCTGTCCCTGTGGGTGTGGGGGGTGGTAGTGACCCAGCCTCTGTCCCTGTGGGTGAGGGGGTGGTAGTGACCCAGCCTCTGTCCCTGTGGGTGAGGGGGTGGTAGTGACCCAGCCTCTGTCCCTGTGGGGGTGGGGGTCGTAGTGACCCAGCCTTGTCCCTGTGGGGGTGGTAGTGACCCAGCTTCTGTCCCTGTGGGGGTGGGGGCTGGTAGTGACCCAGTCTCTGTCCCTGTGGGGGTAGGGGGTGGTAGTGACCCAGCCTCTGTCCCTGTGGGGGTGGGGGCTGGTAGTGACCCAGCCTTTGTCCCTGTGGGGGTAGGGTGTGGTAGTGACCCAGCCTCTGTCCCTGTGGGGGTGGGGGCTGGTAGTGACCCAGCCTCTGGTTGCTTCCCCTTTAAGAGGCCAAGGGCCTGTCCCTTTAAGGGGCGGTGATGACGTCAGGGGGTGGTCAGCTGACCCGGTGTCATGGCGGCGGCCAGTGCTCGCTGCGGCCTGGGCTTAGGCCTCAGGCTGTGCCTGGCCTTGGGGCTCCGGCTCCCTCACGGCGGGCACCACAATCTCCGGGGGATACTCCAGCAGCGGGCCCTGCACACAGGCCCCAGTGAGTGAGGGGGAGGGGGGGGGAGAAAGAGGAGTGAGAGGGAGAGGGGGGGGGGGGGGGGGAGAAAGAGGGGTGGGGGGGGGAGAAAGAGGGGTGGGGGGGGGAGAAAGGGGGGTGGGGGGGGGAGAAAGAGGAGTGAGGGGGAGAGGGGGTGGGGGGGAGAAAGAGGAGAGGTGGGGGGGGGAGAAAGAGGAGAGGTGGGGGGGGGAGAAAGAGGAGAGGTGGGGGGGGGAGAAAGAGGAGAGGTGGGGGGGGGAGAAAGAGGAGAGGTGGGGGGGGGAGAAAGAGGAGAGGTGGGGGGGGGAGAAAGAGGAGAGGTAGGGGGGGGAGAAAGAGGAGAGGGGGGGGAGAAAGAGGAGTGGGGGGGGAGAAAGAGGAGAGGTGGGGGGGGGGGAGAAAGAGGAGAGGTGGGGGGGGAGAAAGAGGAGAGGTGGGGGGGGGAGAAAGAGGAGAGGTGGGGGGGAGAAAGAGAGGGGGGGGAGAAAGAGGAGAGGGGGGGGAGAAAGAGGAGTAGGGGGGGGAGAAAGAGGAGTGGGGGGGGAGAAAGAGGAGTGAGGGGGAGAGGGGGTGGGGGGGGGAGAAAGAGGAGAGGTGGGGGGGGGAGAAAGAGGAGAGGTGGGGGGGGGAGAAAGAGGTGAGGTGGGGGGGGGAGAAAGAGGAGAGGTGGGGGGGGGAGAAAGAGGAGAGGTGGGGGGGGGAGAAAGAGAGGGGGGGGAGAAAGAGGAGAGGGGGGGGAGAAAGAGGAGTAGGGGGGGGAGAAAGAGGAGTGGGGGGGGAGAAAGAGGAGTGAGGGGGAGAGGGGGTGGGGGGGGGGAGAAAGAGGAGAGGTGGGGGGGGAGAAAGAGGAGAGGTGGGGGGGGAGAAAGAGGAGAGAGGGGGGGGAGAAAGAGGAGAGGGGGGGGAGAAAGAGGAGTAGGGGGGGGAGAAAGAGGAGTGGGGGGGGAGAAAGAGGAGTGAGGGGGAGAGGGGGTGGGGGGGGGAGAAAGAGGAGTGAGGGGGGGGGAGAAGAGGAGTGAGGGGGGGGAGAAAGAGGAGAGAGGGGGGAGGGGGTGGGGGGGGAGAAAGAGGAGTGAGGGGGGGGGAGAAAGAGGAGTGAGGGGGGGGGAGAAAGAGGAGTGAGGGGGGGGGAGAAAGAGGAGTGAGGGGGGGGAGAAAGAGGAGTGAGGGGGGGGGAGAAAGAGGAGTGAGGGGGGGGGAGAAGAGGAGTGAGGGGGGGGAGAAAGAGGAGAGAGGGGGGAGGGGGTGGGGGGGGGAGAAAGAGGAGTGAGGGGGGGGGGAGAAAGAGGAGTGAGGGGGGGGGAGAAAGAGGAGTGAGGGGGGGGAGAAAGAGGAGTGAGGGGGGGGGAGAAAGAGGAGAGAGGGGGGGAGAAAGAGGAGTGAGGGGGGGGAGAAAGAGGAGAGAGGGGGGAGGGGGTGGGGGGGGAGAAAGAGGAGTGAGGGGGGGGGAGAAAGAGGAGTGAGGGGGGGGGAGAAAGAGGAGTGAGGGGGGGGGAGAAAGAGGAGTGAGGGGGGGGAGAAAGAGGAGTGAGGGGGGAGGGGGTGGGGGGGTGAGAAAGAGGAGTGAGGGGGGGAGAAAGAGGAGAGAGGGGGGGAGTGAGGGGGAGAGGGGTGAGGGGGGAGAAAGAGGAGTGAGGGGGGGGGAGAAAGAGGAGTGAGGGGGGGGAGAAAGAGGAGAGAGGGGGGGAGAAAGAGGAGAGAGGGGGGGAGAAAGAGGAGAGGGGGGGGAGAAAGAGGAGAGAGGGGGGGGAGAAAGAGGTGTGAGGGGGGGGGAGAAAGAGGAGAGAGGGGGGGGAGAATGTGGAGAGGGAGGGGGAGGAAGAGGAGTGGGGAGGGGAGAAGTGTGCTGAGGGGGGGGACGTTTGTGGAGTGTGGGGGGGGAGAAGTGGAGAGAGGGGGGGGGGAGATAGAGGTGTGAGGGGAGGTGTTGAAGGAGAGGGGGGGGAGAAGAGGAGGGGGGGGGGAGATTGTGGTGTGAGGGGGGTGTTGGGGAGAAGAGTAGAGAGGGGGGGAGAGGGGGGTGTGTGGTGAGAGGGGGGGAGAAGAGGAGAGAGGGGGGGGAGTAAGAGGAGAGTGGGGGGGGAGTTAGTGGGTGAGGGTGGGGGGGGGTGAGATGAGTGGAGAGGGGGGGGAGAATGTGTGTGAGGGGGGGGGGAGAGAGATTGTGGTGGAGGGAGGGGGGAGGGGGTGGAGAAAGAGGAGAGAGGGGGAGAGGGGGTGGGGGGGGAGAGGGAGAGGGGGTGGGGGGGAAGAAAGAGGAGAGAGGTGGGGGAAGAAAGAGGAGAGAGGGGGAGAGGGGTGGGAGAAGAGGAGTGAGGGGGAGAAGGGGTGGGGGGGGAAGAAAGAGGAGAGGGGGGGGGAGAAAGAGGAGAGAGGGGGGGGGAGAAAGAGGAGAGGGGGGGGGAGAAAGAGGAGAGGGGGGGGAGAAAGAGGAGAGAGGGGGGGAGAAAGAGGAGAGAGGGGGGGAGAAAGAGGAGAGGGGGGGGGAGAAAGAGGAGAGGGGGGGGAGAAAGAGGAGAGGGGGGGGAGAAAGAGGAGAGAGGGGGGGGAGAAAGAGGAGAGGGGGGGGGAGAAAGAGGAGAGGGGGGGGAGAAAGAGGAGAGGGGGGGGGAGAAAGAGGAGAGGGGGGGGAGAAAGAGGAGAGGGGGGGGGGAGAAGAGGAGAGGGGGGGGGGAGAAAGAGAGGAGAGGGGGGGGGGAGAAAGAGGAGAGGGGGGGGGAGAAAGAGGAGAGGGGGGGGGGAGAAAGAGGAGAGAGGGGGGGAGAAAGAGGAGGGGGGGGGGAGAAAGAGGAGAGGGCGGGGGGGAGAAAGAGGTGTGAGGGGGAGAGGAGGGGGGGGAGAAAGGAGAGAGGGGGGGGAGAAAAGGAGAGGGGGGGGGGGAGAAAGAGGAGAGAGGGGGGGAGAAAGAGGAGAGAGGGGGGGAGAAAGAGGAGAGAGGGGGGGAGAAAGAGGAGAGAGGGGGGGAGAAAGAGGAGAGAGGGGGGGAGAAAGAGGAGAGAGGGGGGGGAGAAAGAGGAGAGGGGGGGGGAGAAAGAGGAGAGAGGGGGGGAGAAAGAGGAGAGAGGGGGGGAGAAAGAGGAGAGGGGGGGGAGAAAGAGGAGAGGGGAGGGGGGAGAAAGAGGAGAGGGGAGGGGGGAGAAAGAGGAGAGGGGAGGGGGGAGAAAGAGGAGAGGGGAGGGGGGAGAAAGAGGAGCGAGGGGGGGGGAGAAAGAGGAGCGAGGGGGGGGGAGAAAGAGGAGCGAGGGGGGGGGAGAAAGAGGAGCGAGGGGGGGGGGAGAAAGAGGAGCGAGGGGGGGGGAGAAAGAGGAGAGAGGGGGGGGGAGAAAGAGGAGAGAGGGGGGGGGAGAAAGAGGAGAGAGGGGGGGGGAGAAAGAGGAGAGAGGGGGGGGGAGAAAGAGGAGAGAGGGGGGGGGAGAAAGAGGAGAGGGGGGGGGAGAAAGAGGAGAGAGGGGGGGGAGAAAGAGGAGAGAGGGGGGGGGGAGAAAGAGGAGAGGGGGGGGGAGAAAGAGGAGAGAGGGGGGGGGAGAAAGAGGAGAGGGGGGGGGAGAAAGAGGAGTGAGGGGGAGAGGGGGTGGGGGGGGAGAAAGAGGAGAGGGGGGGGAGAAAGAGGAGAGGGGGGGGAGAAAGAGGAGAGGGGGGGGAGAAAGAGGAGAGGGGGGGGAGAAAGAGGAGAGGGGGGGGAGAAAGAGGAGAGGGGGGGGAGAAAGAGGAGAGAGGGGGGGGGAGAAAGGAGAGGGGGTGGGAGAAAGAGGAGAGGGTGGGGGGAGAAAGAGGAGAGGGTGGGGGGAGAAAGAGGAGAGGGTGGGGGGAGAAAGAGGAGAGGGTGGGGGGAGAAAGAGGAGAGGGTGGGGGGAGAAAGAGGAGAGGGTGGGGGGAGAAAGAGGAGAGGGTGGGGGGAGAAAGAGGAGAGGGGGGGAGAAAGAGGAGAGAGGGGGGTGGGGGGGGAAGAGGGGGTGGGGGGGGAAGAGGGGGTGGGGGGGGGAAGAAAGAGGAGAGAGGGGGGGAGAAAGAGGAGAGAGGGGGGGAGAAAGAGGAGAGAGGGGGGGGAGAAAGAGGAGAGGGGGGGGAGAAAGGAGAGAGAGGGGGGGGGAGAAAGAGGAGGGGGGGAGAAAGAGGAGAGGAGGGGGGTGGAAGAGGAGGGGGGGAGAAAGAGGAGAGGAGGGGGGTGGAAGAGGAGAGGGGGGGAGAGGAGAGGGGGGGAGAGGAGGGGGGTGGAAGAGGAGAGGGGGGAGAGGAGGGGGGGAAGAGGAGAGGGGGGGAGAGGAGGGGGGGGAAGAGGAGAGGAAGAGGAGAGGGGGGGAGAGGAGGGGGGGGAAGAGGAGAGGAAGGGGAGAGGAGGGGGGGAAGAGGAGAGGAGGGGGAGAGGAGGGGGAGAGGAGGGGGGGGAAGGGGAGAGGAGGGGGGGAAGAGGAGAGGAGGGGGAGAGGAGGGGGAGAGGAGGGGGGGGAAGGGGAGAGGAGGGGGGGGAAGGGGAGAGGAGGGGGGGGAAGGGGAGAGGAGGGGGGGGAAGAGGAGAGGGGGGGAAGAGGAGAGGCAGAGGGGGGGGAAGAGGAGAGAGGGGGGAGTGGGGAAGAGGAGGGGGGGAGTGGGGAAGAGGAGAGGAGAGGGGGGGAGAGGCGGAGGGGGGGGAAGAGGAGAGGCGGAGGGGGGGGAAGAGGAGAGGCGGAGGGGGGGGAAGAGGAGAGGCGGAGGGGGGGGAAGAGGAGAGGCGGAGGGGGGGGAAGAGGAGAGGCGGAGGGGGGGGAAGAGGAGAGGCGGAGGGGGGGGAAGAGGAGAGGCGGATGGGGGGGAAGAGGAGAGGCGGAGGGGGGGGAAGAGGAGGGGCGGAGGGGGGGAAGAGGAGGGGCGGAGGAGGGGGGGTGGGGCGGAGGAGGGGGGGTGGGGCGGAGGAGGGGGGGTGGGGAGGAGGTGCGGGGGGGGTGGGGAGGAGGAGCGGGGGGGGTGGG
The DNA here is from genome assembly GCF_047496795.1 of Chiloscyllium punctatum. Lineage (NCBI taxonomy): Eukaryota > Metazoa > Chordata > Chondrichthyes > Orectolobiformes > Hemiscylliidae > Chiloscyllium > Chiloscyllium punctatum. Next base: position 61,648,842 of record NC_092784.1, read on the forward strand.
GAGGAGGAGCGGGGGGGGTGGGGAGGAGGAGGGGGGGTGGGGAGGAGGAGGGGGGCGGGGTGGGGAGGAGGAGGGGGCGGGGTGGGGAGGGGGAGGGGGCGGGGTGGGGAGGGGGTTGGGGGAGAGGAGGGGGGGTGTTGGGGGAGAGGAGGGGGGGGTTTGGGGGAGGGGAGGGGGGTTTGGGGGAGAGGGGGGGTGGGGAGGAGGAGGGGGGCGGGGTGGGGAGGAGGAGGGGGGCGGGGTGGGGAGGAGGAGGGGGGCGGGGTGGGGAGGAGGAGGGGGCGGGGTGGGGAGGGGGAGGGGTGGGGAGGGGGAGGGGGTTGGGGGAGAGGAGGGGGGGTGTTGGGGGAGAGGAGGGGGGGGTTTGGGGGAGGGGAGGGGGGTTTGGGGGAGAGGAGGGTGGGGTTGGGGGAGGGGGGTTTGGGGGAGAGGAGGGGGGTTTGGGGAAGAGTAGGGGTGTTGGGGAAGGGGAGGGGAGGGGGGTTTGGGGGAGAGGAGGGGGGTGTTGGGGGAGAGGAGGGGGGGGGTTGGGGGAGGGGGGGGTTGGGGGAGGGGGGTGTTGGGGGAGAGGGGGGGGGGTTGGGGGAGGGGGGTGTTGGGGGAGAGGAGGGGGGGTTGGGGGAGGGGGGTGTTGGGGAGGGGAGGGGAGTGTTGGGGGAGAGGAGGGGGATTTGGGGGAGGGGGGTTTGGGGGAGAGGAGGGGGGTTTGGGGGAGAGGAGGGGGGTTTGGGGAGAGGAGGGGGGAGTTTGGGGGGGAGAGGAGGGGGGTTTTGGGGGGGAGAGGAGGGGGGGAGGGGGGGTTTGGGGGAGGGAGGGGGGTTTGGGGAGGGGAGAGGGTGGTGGGTTTGGGGAGGGGTGTGTGAGGGAGGGGAGGGGGGGTGCGGGCGGTATGGGGTGAGGTGGGGGAGGGGGGAGGTGCGGGAGGGGGTGCGGGCAGTGTGGGGTGAGGTGGGGATGGGAGGAGTGGGGGGAGGGGAGAGGGGAAATAAGGGGGAGTGGGTGGAGATATGGGGGAGGGGAGGAGGCGGAGATATGGGGAGTAGGGTTAGGGGAGGGTGAGGAGGCGGTGGTATGGGGGGAGGGGGGAGGAGGGGGGAGGAGGGGGGAGGAGGTGGGCAGGGGTGGGGTAGGGGAGGGGGATAGTCTGGGGAGGCGGGAGGGGAGAGGAGGGATGGGAAGGACGGGAGAGGGGGAGGTAGGGGTGTCCTGGAGAGGGATGGGGGAGGGAGGTGGGTGGGGGGGAGGGAAGAGGAGGAGAGGGGAGGGAAGAGGAGGAGGAGGGAGGGTGGTGGTGAGGGGAGAGGAGGGAGGGGGAGGGAAGAGTAGGGAGGGAGGGGCGAGGAGAGGAGGGAAAAGGGGACGGGAAGGGAGGAGAGGAGGGAGGGGGAGGAGGGAGAGAGAGACAGAGAGGTGCGGGATGGGGATGGAGGGAGGGGATAGAGGGAGAGAGATGGGGAGTGGTGGGAGGGATTAGAGAGGGGGGATGGGATGGAGGGAGGGTGTAGAGAAGGGAGGATGGTAAGGCGATGAGGGAAGGAATAGTGAGGAGAGATTGGGGGAGTGGAGGGAGGGGGGAGCAAGGGCAGAGTTGGAATAGGGAGGGAGATGGTGGGGGATAAATAGCTGACTGGTGGTTTTTGTCTCTCTTCAGCTGTCTATCAATCTGATGACACCCACTCGAAAGCTGAGAATTCGGATGTGTAAGTATGGAACCCTCAGTTTGGAGTCTCGTTTCTCCCAGGCTACTTTGTTTGCAGATCAATTCTTTATCCTTGATTTGGTTTCTTCAGAATCATTCTTTCCCTTCCCTCGTCAGGTTGTATGTTGTTGATACTGAGGTTTGTGAGGGATGAAGGGAACTTGCTATATTGTTTGCTGTTTACCAAACATTCTGTGAATTCATGGGATTGGGAGCTTGTCTTTGCAAGTGCAATTTGAGGTAAATTATCTGAAGTGAATTCAAGTCACAACATGCAGCTTTCAATCAGGGTTACTGTATGGATGGTAGGCACTGGAGAGAGAGAGAGAGAGCAGACCATTTTTCACTGAGAAAATCTGAACCTTTAGGAGGAAAACTGACAACTGGATGGTAGAGTTTTGCAGGCAACTTTGAATAAATGCATAAAAATCCTTTCCTTGATACAAATATGACTATCATTTTACTTGTTTCAGTGTAAACATAACCTTCATTGATCGGTTGGGAAACCGGATTCCTGTGAAGGGGAAGGTGGGTGATAATGTCCTGTACTTGGCTCATGAGAACGGTATCGATCTGGAGGGTGAGTACTCATTGAGTGAAATCTTTAAATTCTTCACCTTGTCAGAAAAAGAGGTCAGCCTCTCTTGCTGAAATTGGTCGAGAGAAAAATATTTGACCGGCCCAGTGCTGTTCTGTGAAAGGTACTTTCACGTTTTGCCTGATAAGGTCTAAATGTAATGCTTCATCTGAATTATAGTATTTAGTAAACAATATTCCAAAATGCTATGCAAATAGCACACGAACCAGCCAAATAGTGTAGGTGCTGGAAATCTGAAAGACAGACAGAAAATGCTGGAGAATCACAGCAGGTCTGGCAGCATCTGTGAGGAGAGACGTTCATGTTTTGGGTCCAATATGACCCTTTCTTCAGAGCTAAAGAATGAGCCAGTCAGCTGCTTGCTGCTGATTTCAGTTTTGTCAGGGGATGTAGATAAGGCTTTGAAAGGACTGTCTATATTTTGGTATCTTGTGCCATATATTTCCTGCCTGGTGCAATCTGAACAGCATCTACCACACGGAGACTCCAGATCTAATCCGAAACTTCATCCTGCTCGCCAACCTCATCGGTGCAACAGGACACCCAACAAAGGACAATGTTCCTGCTTCTAATCCCTTTCCTCTGACCCCTGCTGGAATGTCCGTGGGGACAAGTCCTGTGCTCCCCTGTACATGTGTACAGTGTGTGTGCATTCATCTGTGTATGTGTGTCTGTGTGTACAGGGTGTGTTCTATGCGTGTGTCTGCATGCATGCGGTATGATTTTGTCATGTCAGATCCAGCTGAATGGTTGATTTTAACGACTCTGAGATGGCATGTGAAGCAAGTTTGAAGTGCGTGGAGAGAAAATGAGAAAGCATTTGTGGCTGGTGGTGTCGAAATAACTAACTGTTTTTTTTCTGTGTGTAGGTGCATGTGAAGCTTCCTTGGCCTGTTCCACCTGCCATGTGTATGTGAATGAAGAGCATTTCGATAAACTGCCTGAAGCAGTTGAAAGGTATAAATAATGTTGTCCAGCACAGGGATTCATACTGACCTGCTGACCAGCATTCAATATTTGCAGTGTAAAACTTGGGGGGAATGAGAGAAATTAGCCCAGAAGCCAGTCAGGGCAGGCAGGGACAAGGTAGGACTAATAAATTAAACTGCATTTATTTCAATGCAAGGGGCCTAACAGGGAAGGCCGATGAACTCAGGGCATGGTTAGCAACATGGGACTGGGATATCATAGCAATTACAGAAACATGGCTCAGGGATGGGCAGGACTGGCAGCTTAATGTTCCAGGATACAAATGCTACAGGAAGGATAAAAAGGGAGGCAAGAGAGGAGGGGGAGTGGCATTTTTGATAAGGGATAGCATTACAGCTGTGCTGAGGGAGGATATTCCCAGAAATACATTCAGGGAAGTTATTTGGGTGGAACCGAGAAATAAAAAAGGGATGATCACCTTTTTTGGGATTGTATTATAGATCCCCCAATAGTCAGAGGGAAATTGAGAAACAAACTTGTAAGGAGATCTCAGCTATCTGTAAGAATAATAGGGTAATTATGGTAAGGGATTTTAACTTTCCAAACATCGACTGGGACTGCCATAGTGTTAAAAGTTTAGATGGAGAGGAATTTCTTAAGTGTGTACAAGACAATTTTCTGATTCAGTATGTGGATGTACCTACTAGAGAAGGTGCAAAACTTGACCTACTCTTGGGAAATAAGGCAGGGCAGGTGACTGAGGTGTCAGTGGGGGAGCACTTTGGGGCCAGTGACCATAATTCTATTCATTTCAAAATTGTGATGGAAAAGGATAGACCAGATCTAAAAGTTGAAGTTCAAAATTGGAGTAAGGCCAATTTTGATGGTATTAGGCAAGAACTTTCGAAAGCTGATTGGAGGCAGATGTTTGCAGGTAAAGGGACGGCTGGAAAATAGGAAGCCTTCAGAAATGAGATAACAAGAATCCAGAGAAAGTATATTCCTGTCAGGGTGAAAGGGAAGGCTGGTAGGTATAGGGAATGCTGGATGACTAAAGAAATTGAGGGTTTGGTTAAGAAAAAGAAGGAAGCATATGTCAGGTATAGACAGGATAGATCGAGTGAATCCTTAGAAGACTATAAAGGCAGTAGGAGTATACTAAAGAGGGAAATCAGGAGGGCAAAAAGGGGACACGAGATAGCTTTGGCAAATAGAGCTAAGGAGAATCCAAAGGGCTTTTGCAAATATATTAAGGACAAAAGGGTAACTAGGGAGAGAATAGGGCCCCTCAAAGATCAGCAAGGCGGCCTTTGTGTGGAGCCACGGAAAATGGGAGAGAAACTAAATGAATATTTTGTATCAGTATTTACTGTGGAAAAGGATATGGAAGATATAGACTGTAGGGAAATAGATGGTGACATCTTTCAAAATGTCCAGATTACAGAGGAGGAAGTGCTGGATGCCTTGAAATGGTTAAAGGTGGATAAATCCCCAGGACCTGATCAGGTGTACCCGAGAACTCTGTGGGAAGCTAGAGAAGTGATTGCTGGGCCTCTTACTGAGATATTTGTATCATCGATACCGGTGAGGTGCCGGAAGACTGAAGGTTGGCAAACGTGGTGCCATTGTTTAAGAAGGGTGGTAAGGACAAGCCAGGGAACTATAGACCAGTGAGCCTGACCTCGGTAGTGGGTAAATGTTGGAGGGAATCCTGAGGGACAGGATGTACATGTATTTGGAAAGTCAAGGACTGATTAGGGATAGTCAGCATGGCTTTGTGTGTGGGAAATCATGTCTCACAAACTTGATTGAGTTTTTTGAAGAAGTAACAAAGAGGATTGATGAGGGCAGAGCAGTAGATGTGATCTATATGGACTTCAGTAAGGCGTTCGACAAGGTTCCCCATGGGAGACTGATTAGCAAGGTTAGATCTCACGGAAAAAGTGAGGACTGCAGATGTTGGAGCTCAGAGCTGAAAATGTGTTGCTGGAAAAGCGCAGCAGGTCAGGCAGCATCCAAGGAGCAGGAGAATCGACGTTTTGGGCATGAGCCCTTCTTCAGGTTCCTGAAGAAGGGCTCATGCCCGAAACGTCGATTCTCCTGCTCCTTGGATGCTGCCTGACCTGCTGCGCTTTTCCAGCAACACATTTTTAGATCTCATGGAATACAGGGAGAACTAGCCATTTGGATACAGAACTGGCTCAAAGGTAGAAGACAGAGGGTGGTGGTGGAGGGTTGTTTTTCAGACTGGAGGCCTGTGACCAGTGGAGTGCCACAAGGATCGGTGCTGGGTTTTCTACTTTTTGTCATTTACATAAATGATTTGGATGCGAGCATAAGAGGTATATTTAGTAAGTTTGCAGATGACACCAAAATTGGAGGTGTAATGGACAGTGAAGATGGTTACCTCCGATTACAACAGGATCTTGACCAGATGGGCCAATGGACTGAAGAGTGTCAGATAGAGTTTAATTCAGATAAATGTGAGGTGCTGCATTTTGGGAAAGCAAATCTTAGCAGGACTTATACACTTAATGGTAAGGTCTTAGGGAGTGTTGCTGAACAAAGAGACCTTGGAGTGCAGATTCATAGCTCCTTGAAAGTGGAGTCGCAGGTAGATAGGATAGTGAAGGTGGCGTTTGGTAAGCTTTCCTTTATTCGTCAGTGTATTGAGTACAGGAGTTGGGAGGTCATGTTGCAGCTGTACAGGACATTGATTAGGCCATTGTTGGAATATTGCGTGCAATTCTGGTCTCCTTCCTATGGGAAAGATGTTGTGAAACTTGAAAGGGTTCAGAAAAGATTTAAAAGGGTGTTACCAGGGTTGGAGGGTTTGAGCTGTAGGGTGAGGTTGGACAGGCTGGGGCTGTTTTCCCTGGAGCATCGGAGGCTGAGGGGTGACCTTATAGAGGTTTACAAAATTGAGGGGGGATGGATAGGATAAATAGACAGTCTTTTCCCTGGGTTGGGCGATTGCAACATTTAAGAGGCATTTGGATGGGTATAAGAATAGGAAGGGTTTGGAGGGATATGGGCCGGGTGCTGGCAGGTGGGACTAGATTGGGTTGGGATATCTGGTCGGCATGGACGGGTTGGACCGAAGGGTCTGTTTCCATGCTGTACATCTCTATGACTCTATGACACTGGGTTTAACAGGACAAGTTCGAAAGTATCCAATTGTATAATCGTAATGTTTTTTCAGAAATGAAATATCACAATCTATCATGATAGATTTCAGGTTATACTTTGAATCAGAGTTTCTTACAAAAATTAAATCTGCGCAGAAGGTAGTTACAGGTAACTGGGAACAGAATGCTTAAAACCAAACCTTAAATCGGAGATAGAAATCAAACATGGCGAAACCATTGAAATAACTCTCATGTGATGTTCTCTATTATGGAACGTCACAGTTTGAACCGAGTGCTGCAGACTGGTGTATATTCACATTTCCCGATGAGAAACAACACGTTATTGTTGTAAATAGACCCCAGGGATAGCACCTCCTTCACTTGGGACCACAGTCATGGTCAGACCTGAGTGCGGTCAGATTGGAGAGTTTGGATACACGTACGTTATTCAGTCCCTGCTTTAGAGTCATATTGACTTCACCTGGTGGAGGAGCTGGTGATTTCAAATAAACTTGGTGGACAGTAACCTGGTGTCATGTGACTTCTGACTTCAATGTCATGTGTTCAGTCTTTCTTTAAATATTGACGTTAAATGTTAAAATTTGAAGTAAATCAGGAAGCAAAGGGAGATTTGTTGGACCAGGCAGGTTTCTCCATACTACAACTTCAGGAAGGTATTTGATAAGGTGCCCCATGGTCGGCTATTGCACAAAATACGGAGGCATGGGATTGAGGGTGATTTCGGGGCATGGATGAGAACTTGGTGAGCTGTAAGAAGACAGAGGGTGGTAGTTGATGGGAAATATTCATCCCGGAGTTCAGTTTACTGGTGGTGTACCACAAGGATCTGTTTTGGGGCCACTATTGTTTTGCCATTTTTATAAATGACCTGGATGAGGCCGTAGAAGGATGGGTTCGTAAATTTGCAGATGACACTAAGGTTCATGGAGTTGTGGATAGTGTGGAAGGATGTTGCAGGTTACAGTGGGACATAGATAAGCTGGAGAGCTGGGCTGAGAGGTAGTAAATGGAGTTTAATGTGGAAAAGTGTGAGGTGATTCACTTTGGAAGGAGCAACAGGAATAATGGTAAGATTCTTGGTAGTGTAGATGAGCAAAGGGATCTCGGCGTCCATGTACATAGATCTCTGAAAGTTGCTGCTCAGGTTGGTAAGAAGGCAAATGGTGTGTTAGCTTTTATTGGGAGAGGGATTGAGTTCTGGAGCCACGAGGTCATGTTGCAGCTGTACCAAACACTGGTGCAGCTGCACTTGGAGTATTGTGTACAGTTCTGGTCACCGTATTATAGGAAGGATGTGGAAGCTTTGGAAAGGGTGCAGAGGAGATTTACCAGGATGTTGCCTGGTATGGAGGGAAGTTCTTATGAGGAAAGGCTGAGGGACTTGAGGCTGTTTTCGTTAGAGAGTAGAAGATTGAGATGTGACTTACTTGAGACATATAAGATGATCAGAGGGTTAGATAGGATGTACAGTGAGAGTCTTTTTCCTTGGATGGTGATGGTGAGCACGAGGGGACATAGCTTTAAACTGAGGGGTGATAGATATAGGACAGATGTCAGAGTTTCTTTACTGAGAGTGTAGTCGGGGCCATAGAACACACTGTCTGCAACAGTAGTAGACTTGTCAACTTTAAAGTCATTTAAATGGTGATTGGATAAATATATGGATGAAAATGGGATAGTGTCGGATCAATAGGCTCCAGATTGGTTCCACAGGTCAAAGTGCCTGTACTGCGCTGTAGTGTTCTATGACTTGGAAGGAAAGTTGCGATACTGAGATGCCGCCACTGGTGGAAGGCTGTAATTACAGTGTGACCTGTTTACATGAGTCCTTTTCATCATAACTGGAAACATAGGAGTTCATATTGAAGAGCAAAAGCATGGCAACTGGTTTGGTGAAAGAGATGTTTTGCGTGTCATACTACAATGAGATATGCCTCTGTTCGAGATTTGAAGATGAGAGCAAACTGCAAATGAAGATTGAGCACAGATTTCTTGTTTGTCCAGGGAGGAAGATATGTTGGACATGGCCCCTGTTCTACAGCTGAACTCCCGTCTCGGATGCCAGATCATCCTCACCAAAGAATTAGAGGGGATGGAGCTAACCCTGCCTAAAATCACAAGGAACTTCTATGTGGATGGACATGTGCCAAAACCCCATTGATGGGCATTTACCGGGACTTGTGGCATATCGAGAGACTCACGACATTCCAGTCATACCTCAAGAGACACAGGTGGCTCGGCAAAGGAACAGCACCCCGAGGGTACACAGTCCCATCTCAAAACCTCCCCCCCCACCTCCCCCCAACCCCTACCCTCACAGGAGTGAAGAGGAACAGCTCGAGCAGTTTGCAGCAACAAATGTTTCACAGTAAAGCTCTTCCCGAAATTCTTCTTTAATCCCCTGCTTTCCCAGTGAACCTCCGATCAGTCTCTCAAATTCCTGCTAATTAATTGAGAGTAAGTGATGGCTGTGTTCCAAGGATAGTCTGCTCCTGCATGTTCAGACTATCTCCATTAACACCATGAACGTGCTGCCCATTAGATGGGATTAAGCAGTCGTCATCTTGCTCTGTTGTTATTCGTATTTCGATCTTTGTTTGCTGAGCTTTGTAAAACAGCAGCCTGGCGTGACTGGAATTGGTGACTGTGTGTTTCCTTTTTCATAACAAAGGGGCCAATAGTTTCTGAGCATCGAATGTTGAAGTAGGAGGCTGAGGAGTTCCCTGAGAGGAGAGGTTACTGCATTGGGGCAGCGATTGGAAAGCTGACTCACCAAATGAGTTCCAATGTCAACTGTTTCAGCAGAATGAGAATTAAGTTCTTCTGTCAAAGAGGGCAGATTTCTGGAAGGTGTTCAGAAAATGAAGAGTACTAATGAAGTACCTGTGAGGGTTATGGTGCACAGAACAGACGATGGAGTTCTCTGGATTTTCAGCCCCAGACAATCTGAACCTCCGGCTCCAAACCATTGTTAAAGCTGCAGAGTGAGCTCCCTCCTCCCAGAGACCAATATGCACAAAAGTGGGCATTAGCTCAGCTTGTGTGAGAGCTGCTATGTCACCCATGCAAGGTAGCCTGTGGAAAAGTGACCAGTCACCCAACAGCAATGTCCTGACAACGCACAGTTCACAAACTCCTCAAAACACCAGTAGATCTCAATAGATGTTACAATATCTCAGCAAAGCTGTGGTTCCTTTTCTGTTCATTCAGGAGAACCAGGAAAGATTGTGTGTGTTTCTTTATGTTACGGTTAGTAAATGTGGCTGGATTCTAAATACTTGGAAAGTAGTTCAGCTCTGTTACATTAAAACATTGATGCAAATATTGACAATAAAATCAGAGACCTATTTTGTCACTTTTGCTTGTCGTGTCTGTGTTTGAGCAGTGGGGCCCTTGACTGATCATTCTCTCCGGTGTTGCATTTTGGTGAAATTCCCAAGTCTCCTGTTCCTGTGGTGGCTCAGGGCAACTCGATCACCAGCTGAGTTCACATGTTTGTGTGTGAGAGAAACAAAGCTCACTGTTCAACAAATTTCAGTCCGAGTCCAATTCTGAAGCAGTGAAGTTTATTGAAACGTTCTTGCAAGACAGGTAGGTACCCCGATCAGAAGGTTTCATTACAATTTATACAGTTCAGTTGAGTCTCGGTACTCCCCTTTTACCCCATTGGTTGCTTTTGCTGTTGCGTGTAGCCTATCACAAGCTCTAGCCCCACATCGCCTTTGTTTATATCTCCCACTACTCTAAGCCTGTCGCCCCCCCCCCCCCCCCCACTCATATTGATTTTATGTCTTATTTGATTATCTTGTTCATACTAAGTCCCTATGTGTGTGACAATTGCAACTGTCATGTCAATACATCTGTTTCTACCAGTCGACCACCTCCCTTTTCAGTTAGTTATTTCTTGGTATACACCCTCATGATTCCGCCTTGCGATTTCTCTAGAAGCAAGATGTAGCATATCGAGGTTAACATACAGCCCCCTCATGGTTCAACCTTGTGATTTTTGCAGAAACAACAGCATTTGCAGGCACCTCTCACAATACCCCCCTTTTTTTTTAATAGTTGTTGTTTTCTGCATTTCCCTCATGTCGCCCCCAAATTTGCAAGCATCATCCCTGAGACTTCGCCCATCTTGGCCTCAAGGTCACTGATCCTCTCATTGTTCAAGAGGTAGCGTTCCTCTGCCCGATTACCTTTTAGGGGCATCTGTTTTGCCGAGGCTGTCTCAATCAGCTGTTGGGTTAGTCCCTGTACACAAGGTATGATACAACAGCCAATTGCTACCAGTACCCCTGCTATCACCATCAGGGGGGTGAGGATGGAGACTACCACTCCCTTCCATTTCCCAAACCATGATTCCAGCCATCCCGTGAGTGATGTGTCTACTCCTGAACTCTCAGCCAGTTCTCTCGTCAAGGTGGTCAATCCTCGCAAGGCACGAGTGATTGACCGATCAGGTGCTGTATTACTTGGAATAAAAGTGCAGCAGCTCCCTCCGAACATCGCACATACACCCCCTTTTTCAGCTGAGATCATATCTAAGGCCATTCTGTTTTCCCAGCCCATTTACTGTTGGCATCAAGCTGTTCTGTTATGCTTTTGACTGCATCCGTAGTGTAATTGATGAATCTTTGCTGATTATAGACAATATAGTTTATCCAGTCCACATTCTTGTTGACTGTTCCCCACCAGATTGGAGCCGATTCAAATCCTGCTGCAATCTGATTGTGAGCCTTGTACTCATCCGGTACCCCTCCAGGAGCTCCTATAGAGTCTCGATAAATCCTATCATCAAAAGAGGTGTCTCACCATGATTGTTTTACTCCGCCCCCTTTTTGTTGCTATCTTCTCCTTTTCAAATGCCAAGGTGAATGGGATTGCCAATTGTACAATTGCACATATCCCTCTCCAATCTGGAGGTAGGGTGAGTCTCAATATATTCCCTCCGCAGTACCATCACAGATCCGCTCGGGGAAATCCTTAATGCTGAGTAGCTCCCTCCCTTTTCTGTCACAACTCAATCTCGGTACATGATTTCAGCTCCCCCACCTATCTAGACCGATCTGTTCCTCGCCTGTTTACACACGATGTGTGATTTCCGACCACGGCAGAAAACGTGGTGGTGTGGCGGGGGGGTGGGGGGGGGCGTCTTTAAACCTTCCATCTTTAGAGGAGGGAACGTTAATAGAAGGGGCATACAATCTTTATTACTGTCTCATCCTGATCCAGGGCTATCATTTGCATGTCATGCTCCTCCTGTCTCACTTCCACCCGAGCGGAAAGGGGACTCCTTAGGCCATGCAGAACAACCACTTTTATTCAAACTTTTCACAGTGTACTTTACCCATTCAACCAGGCATTTGTATCCCCATATCCTGTTTCTACTTCAATGGTCTGCTTGAAGTCCTTTACCTCTACAATGTTTATCACCTTTAGGGTCAGAGTAAGGGTCTTTACTATTCCTTTCTCCTACTTGGGTTCTGTCTTTCACCTGTACTTTAAAACAACACCCCAGGAAATTCTTCCCATCTGCTTTCATCTCTATTCCAAATATTTGGTCTAATTGGACCTGATCGGTTTCTCCCCCTAAAACCACTTCATACCATGAGGTTTTCTTTATTGTTAAATATATTGGGTTACCCTTTTTTCTCAGGACAGTCAAGAGCTGGCCAGAAGGGGCCTTGGTGTACAGTAATGAGTGGATTAATCAAGAGATCACCTCTGAGGTCTTCCTGCCTCCGACATCCTTTACGTGCTTTATTCCAAAGATATTCCTTACACTTCTCTCTCCAGGACACTTTCTTCCCGTCAGTCTTACCCCATGCCCCCCTTTCGGGACCTTTTTCATAGAACCTAAGATGTATCTCTGAGTTGCTGTATTGCCTTTGATTTCTTCCGTCTCCACAATCCACTAGGCTGTAGGTATCTGTATCTATGACTTGTGGATTTGTACTTTTTGGAACCGTTCTCACTAAGTAAGACGACCACACCAGGGCCTGACAGAATCCTCGGACTTGAAGAGCTAATATAGTGGACCTAAATATTCTTCCCATTCTACAGTGATACTGAAGCACCGAGAGACTTAACATACAATACTACAGAAAATATCCTGCACTCACGCCACCACTGTATAATCAGTTATTTAAAGTCTTTTCAGCTTAAGTTTAAGTGGTTATTTTGTCGATTTGGCTGTCCAGACTTCTGTCTCAACTGGAGATTCCACTGGCCCTTTGATCCGAGTGTAGTGAGTTCAGCCTTTCTCTGCCGTTCTTATCGCTGTTTCAGTAGTTAGGAGTGCCTGGTACAGCCCCCCCAGTCTGGTTGCAATTTGGTTTCAGTCCATGATTTGTCTCGGACCCAATCCCCACGTTGGATCGGATGGACGGTGAATTCAAGGGGGTGGGGTCTGTGCCAATAAACCCCATTTCCTGAGGAAAGACAAAGAGGAGGACAAGCCCAGTATATACGTCTTTAAGAACAAATCTCTAGTTTCTGGGAATGGCAGTTCCCCTTTTGTTCCCAAGTAGGGCAGGCCCAACTCTTTCCTTGGGGCTGTCCGCACTCACAAGAGGGTTATAGGTGAACACTGAGTCCAAGGGAGTCTAGTTTCTATTATTAATGTAAGTAACTGCCTCTTGAGTGTCTGGTTCATTCTCCCAACCTTTCCTGATGAGGGTGGGTGCCAAGGGGTGTGGAACTCCCAGAAGATTCCTAACCCCTTCATTACTCCCTGAAGTACCCTGGAAGTGAAGTGATCTGAATCTATACACTCCACTATCTCGTATCTGGGGATTATGTGTTCAAGTATTATCTTGGACACCCCACTTACGGTGACAGTGGCCAGAGGATACGTCTCCACCCATCCAGATAAATGATCAACTATTACCAACATATACCTCGGCCTTCCCACTCGGGGTCATTCGGTATAATCTACCTGGATGCTCTGGAATGGTCTTAGCCCCAGGTTCTCTCCCTCCTGGGACTTGTTTCCTTAACACCTTCTTGTTTACCTTCCTGTATGTTATACATCCCTCACATATCTGTTTGGCTATTGTATACATCCCTTTGCATCCATATCTCCTTAAGACTAAATCACACATTGCTTGCACTCCCCAGTGACCCCCCTGATGTAGGACAGCCATAATCTCTCGCATCATCATTTTATTGAACATTTCCCTCCCATTGGGTAATGTCCAGCGCCCATTTGCTGTCTTTGCAGCTCCTAAATCTTTTAGATCCTTTTTCTCCTTTGCAGTAAACAACGGGGTACCCTGAAGATCTGGAATTGTAAGTACTAGGGTATAAGTATATCACTGCTCCCTGTGGATTCAGGGTCACTTCATTAGTGACTTCATCGGCCAGTCTATTTCCTCTCACTTCTGGTTCATTCCCCTTCTGATGTCCGTTTATATGAACCACCGCTATTTCTCTCGGGAGTAACCGAGATTCCAGCACTTGTTTTATCAATTCCTCATGAGCTAGTTCTTTTCCTCTGCTATTTATCAATCCTCTTTCTTGCCAAATTTTTCCGAAGGTGTGTACCACTCCAAAGGCATATTTGGAGTCTGTGTCCACCGTTTCTTCCTTGTTTTCTAAGGCTCTGAGAGCTCTTTCCAGGGCACGGAGTTCACAAGTTTGGGCTGACCAGCCGTGAGGCAGTCTTTCAGCCTCGATAACGCTTCCCTCTATCCCGTCTACTACAGCATATCCACTGTGCCTTTAACCCTCAATTACCCGGGAGGACCCGTCGATAAACAACCGAGCTCCCACACGCAACGGGACATCCCTTAAGTCCATCCGCACTTTAGTCTGATATTCAGTAATATCAAGGCAGTCGTGTTCTGGATTGCCAAGGGCCTCCCCCTCTCCCTGCCACAGAAATGCAGCTGGATTTAAGCAACTGTCTGTGATGAACACAAGGTCATCCTGCTCTATTAAGAATGTCTCATATTTCAAGATCCTAGAGTCTGTGAGCCATCGTCCTGCTTTCTGATTTAATATGGTCTGTACCTGATGTGGGGTGCTGACTATTAAGGCTCCCCCAAAAGTAAGTTTCTGACTCTCCTCCACCAACAAGGCTGTTGGTGCCACTGCCTGCACACACTGTGGTCAGTAATGTAGCTTTCCATTCTTTAATTAACAATGAATTAATGTTGTCACGTTTTAAATTAACCATGAATCAATGTGACAAGTCACTGAGAATGTGTGAAAATCCTGCCAATTAATATTGATTCAGGCTAACACAATTGATTTATTATAAATATTATATTTTTTATATATAAATGATAATCTGTAATTCAGGGTGGAAACGCAACAAGTGACTAAAACATTTTAAACACTGTAATTGCGCAGTTCTGTTTGTTTCCCAGTCACTTGTGATTCCTCATTCTGTTTCTGTAATTGTTTTGCTCAAGCACATTCATCTTTAAGAACCTCAACAGATTTCATCGCACCATTTGCAGTTAATTCATCCCCAATTTGGTGGCAGTATCTTGTCATGAGCGCAAAACCGATTCTTCGTGCCTCTCACCACAAAACTGTCGCCATAGTCCAATTAACTCTTTCGTTCCCACTCCCATGTTACATTGCCAGATCAATTGCTGAGCCAATTTAACCAGTTGAACAGCTTTAGGGCCACCTAATGGCCATTCTTCATCACCCAATGTTTTGTTTAGACCTTGATTTTTTTAAAGAAGTATTGCAACATTTCTTGCTCCCTGTAACCTCAAATACCAGGAGCCTCTTGCTCCCGGTAACTTCAACTGCCATTGAGGGAGGGGACTTTCTGAATAACGCTACAGCTGGCACATCATAATCACCAATGAAACACATCAATCTTAAAATTAAGTGAAAACAAATGAGTCTGAAACACAAAAAAAAGGTTATCGTGTTGTTTTCCTCCTTATTAAGCTGATTTGAAATTGCTTTTATGTAAGGATAAAAGAGATTAGTTAGAAACTGATAGTAAGACAGTCATGACCTGTTAAAAGAACAGGAGTTAACATTTTATTTCATAATCACTGTAAAATATCTTAACCTTAAAATAAATCATGTAAAATTTCCATAATAGAAATCAGATTCAAAACAGTCCCGGATCTCAAGCTCCAGGGAACAAAGCACAATCAATCGCCAACAAACAAATGTGCATTCAAACCCAATCACAAAGGGTTAAACTTTCTATTAGCTGTACGGTTCTTTTTCTCTCTCTCTCTTTCTCTCTCACACACACACACATATCTCACAGACACTTTCTGAGCTTCCCGCAACAATTCCTCTAGAGGCTTCTCGCTCCACCCCCTCTATCTTTTGAATCTTTTTTCTGGATGTCTGGCCATGATTTGATTACAAAGTGTACCCTCAGTAGCCCTTCCTGACTGAAAGACTGTTTTCCGTTGACATATAAATTCAAATATTTACAAACCCAGTCTTCGTCCGACCCGTACTTTGGCCAGAAGACGGCGGGATGGATTCCTTAGTCCATACAAAGCAACAATATTTAATCATCTTTTTCCCTTGTACAAGTATTATTTTTCCAGTTCCACAACATCCTGCCCAATGGACTTTCTGGAGGGATGTCGTCAGGGACCCCGCCTCCATTTCTATTTTCTTTTCCTTTCTTTTCCCCGGAAGATTTTTCTTTACCCTTGGCACAGCCCATATTGAGTTCCTTCATTAGTTCCTGATTAACTACTAGAACTCAATCCTAGCCACCAAGGCAGTACTTAAAAGTCAATTTTCCTACCTTGGTCCTTGCACGGAGTTGCCTGGCTTGATGTCTCCCTGTGCCTACAGTTCAGGTATGACCACTTAACTCTTTCCTGGTTCAGAATGACTCCCTGAGGATTCTGGTCAGTCAACCGGGAGGGGCACCCACCATCGAAAACACAGGACCATTCTAAAAGGGAACGGGACACGTCTTCCCAGCCGTTGACGGTGCCTACTCCACCAGTGATGACAGGATCCCGGACACGAGTCCCCAGTTTTGAGAAACAAAGCTCACTGTTCAATAAATTTCAGTCCGAGTCAAATTCTGAAGCAGCGAAGTTTATTGAAAAGTTCCTGCAAGACGGGTATCTAATAAGTAGGCAGACCGATCAGAATGTTACATTACAATTTACTGGATTAGTGGTGCTGGAAGAGCACAGCAGTTCAGGCAGCATCCAACGAGCAGCGAAATCGACGTTTCGGGCAAAAGCCCTTCATCAGGAATAAAGGCAGTGAGCCTGAAGCATGGAGAGATAAGCTAGAGGAGGGTGGGGGTGGGGAGAGAGTAGCATAGAGTACAATGGGTGAGTGGGGGAGGAGATGAAGGTGATAGGTCAAGGAGGAGAGGGTGGAGTGGATAGGTGGAAAAGGAGATAGGCAGGTCAGACAAGTCAAGGAGACAGTAAGTGAGCTGGAAGTTTGAAACCAGGATGAGGTGGGGGAAGGGGAAATGAGGAAGCTGTTGAAGTCCACATTGATGCCCTGGGGTTGAAGTGTTCCGAGGCGGAAGATGAGGCGTTCTTCCTCCAGGCGTCTGGTGGTGAGGGAGCGGCGGTGAAGGAGGCCCAGGACCTCCATGTCCTCGGCAGAGTGGGAGGGGGAGTTGAAATGTTGGGCCACGGGGCGGTTTGGTTGATTGGTGCGGGTGTCTCAGAGATGTTCCCTAAAGCGCTCTGCTAGGAGGCGCCCAGTCTCCCCAATGTAGAGGAGACCACATCGGGAGCAACGGATACAATAAATGATATTGGTGGATGTGCAGGTGAAACTTTGATGGATGTGGAAGGCTCCTTGCACATCCACCAATATCATTTATTGTATCCGTTGCTCCCGATGTGGTCTCCTCTACATTGGGGAGACTGGGCGCCTCCTAGCAGAGCGCTTTAGGGAACATCTCCAGGACACCCGCACCAATCAACCAAACCGCCCCGTGGCCCAACATTTCAACTCCCCCTCCCACTCTGCCGAGGACATGGAGGTCCTGGGCCTCCTTCACCGCCGCTCCCTCACCACCAAACGCCTGGAGGAAGAACGCCTCATCTTCCGCCTCGGAACACTTCAACCCCAGGGCATCAATGTGGACTTCAACAGCTTCCTCATTTCCCCTTCCCCCACCTCAACCTAGTTTCAAACTTCCAGCTCAGTAACTGTCTCCTTGACTTGTCCTACCTGCCTATCTCCTTTTCCACCTATCCACTCCACCCTCTCCTCCTTGACCTATCACCTTCATCCCCTCCCCCACTCACCCATTGTACTCTATGCTACTCTCTCCCCACCCCCACCCTCCTCTAGCTTATCTCTCCATGCTTCAGGCTCACTGCCTTTATTCCTGATGAAGGGCTTTTGCCCGAAACGTTGATTTCGCTGCTCGTTGGATGCTGCCTGAACTGCTGTGCTCTTCCAGCACCACTAATCCAGTATTTGTTTCTACCAGTCGACCACCTCCCTTTTCAGTTAGTTATTTCTTGGTATACACCCTCATGATTCCGCCTTGCGATTTCTCTGTAGTATATCGAGGTTAACATACAGCCCCCTCATGGTTCAACCTTGTGATTTTTGCAGGAACCTCTCACATGGTGGGAAGATGGCTTTGCAAATGTGATGTTTTGTAAGATTCAATTTTAAACTATTTATTGCAAGCAGGTCATGTCACCCTTTAATTTTTATTCATCAAGAACTCCAGGGCCCTCAGAGTCTCTTATCTGGTCAGAAGTCACACTGTACCGGGGCGGTGTTACTGGAGGCCCCGGGAGGGGGCGGTGTTACCGGAGGCCCCGGGAGGGGGCGGTGTTGGCGGAGGACCCGGGAGGGGGCGGTGTTACCGGAGGCCCCGGGAGGGGGCGGTGTTCGTGGAGGCCCCGGGAGGGGGCGGTGTTGGCGGAGGCCCCGGGAGGGGGCGGTGTTAACGGAGGCCCCGGGAGAGGGCGGTGTTGGCGGAGTCCCCGGGCGGAGGCGGTGTTACCGGAGGCCCCGGGAGGGGGCGGTGTTGGTGGAGGCCCCGGGAGGGGGCGGTGTTTGTGGAGGTCCCAGGAGGGGGCGGTGTTACCGGAGGCCC